>NW_026867786.1:0-107945 GCF_020745735.1 Hemiscyllium ocellatum
TCAACACTGAATACAGGCCAGTGTGCACTGAATACTGAACACTGAATACAGAACACTGAATCCTGAACTCTGAACCGTAAACACTGAACGTGAAATAATGAACACTTAAAACTGAACACTGATTACTGAACACAGAATACTGAACAACAAACACTGAATAGAGAACACTGAATACAGATCAGTAAACACTGAACAGTAAACACTGAACAGTGAATACAGAACAGAGAACACTGAATACAGAACACAGAATACTGAATACTGAACACTGATCACTGAATACTGAGTACTCAATACTGAACACTGAATACTGAGCACTGAACACAGAATACAGAACATTGAATACAGATCATTAAACACTGAATGTTGAACACTGAATACTGAACACTGAATACTGAACACAGAATACAGAACAGTAAACACCGAATGCAGAACACTGAACACTGAATAGTAAACATTGAATACTGAACAGTAAACACTGAATACGGAACACTGAATACTGAACACTGAATAGTAAACTTTGAATAGTAAACACTGAACAGTAAACACTGAATTCTGTACGGTAAACACTGAATACAGAAAACTGAATACTGTACACTGTATCCTGAATAGTAAAACCTGAATGCTAAACACAGAACACTGAATAGTAAACACTGAAGACTGAACACTGCATACTGAATACAGAACACAGAATACTGAATAGAAAATACTGAGTGAAAAGTGAACTCTGAATAGTGAACAGTGAATACAGTACAGTGAACAGTGAATACAGTACAGTGAACACTGAATTATGAACAGTGAACACAGAACTGTGAACACTGAACTGTGAACAGTGAACACTGAGCAGTGAACATGAACACTGAACACAGAACAGTGCATAGTGAACTCTGAACAGTGAACACTGAATAGTGAAAAATAAACACTGAGAAGTGAACACTGAACAATGAATACAGAACAGTAAACACTGAACACATGAACACTGAACAGTGAATGCTGAACAGTGAACACTGAACAGTGAACAGTTAACACTGAACAGTGAATACTGAACACTGAATACAGAACACTGAATACAGAACACTGAATACAGAACACTGAATACAGAACACTGAATACTGAACACTGAACAGTGAACACTGAACAGTTAACACTGAACAGTGAACACTGAAAACTGAACAGTTAACACTGAACACTGAATACAGAACACTGAATACAGAACACTGAATACTGAACACTGAACAGTGAACACTGAACAGTGAACACTGAACAGTGAACACTGAAAACTGAACAGTTAACACTGAACACTGAACAGTTAACACTGAGAAGTGAACACTGAACAATGAATACAGAACAGTGAACATGGAATACTCAACACTGAATACAGAAGAGAGAACACTGAATGCTCAACACCGAATGTGGAACTGTGAAAACTGAATACAGTACACTGAACACTGAACAGTGAACACTGAACACTTAGTACTGATCACTGAGCACTGAACACTGAATACAGATTACAGAACAGTAAACCCTATATAGTCAACACTTAATACAAAGTAGTGAACACTGAATACAGAACAGTGAATACTGAATACAGAATAGTGTGCACACTGAATACAGAACAGTGAATACTGAATACAGAATAGTGTGCACACTGAATACAGAACAGTGAACACTGAATACAGAGCCGTGAACACTGAATACAGAAGAGTGAACACTGAATAGTCGACAATGAATACAGAACAGTGAAAACTTAGTACTCAACACTGAATTCACATCAGTGGACACTGAATAGTCAGCACTGAATACAGAACAGTGAACACTGAATACTCAACACTGCACACTGAAAACATAACACAGAACAGTGAACACAGAATACAGAACAGTGAACACTGAAATTCAACACTGAATATATAACGGTGAACACTGAATATTCTACACTGAACCTCAAATGCTGAATACAGAACAGTGAACACTGAATAGTCAGCACTGAATACAGAACAATGCACACTGAATACTCAACAGTGAATACTGAATACTCAACACTTAGTACAGAACAGTGAATACTGGATACTGAACACTGAGTACAGAAGAGTGAACACTGAATACTCACCACGGAATACAGAACAGTGAACACTGAATAGATTAGATTAGATTACTTGGACCAATCAGTCCACACCGACCCACGGAAGCGCAGCCCACCCATACCCCTACATTTACCCCTTACCTAACACTACGGGCAATTTAGCATGGCCAATTCACCTGACCTGCACATCTTTGAACTGTGGGAGGAAACCGGAGCACCCGGAGGAAACCCACGCAGACACGGGGAGAACGTGCAAACTCCACACAGACAGTCGCCTGAGGCGGGAATTGAACCCAGGTCCCTGGCGCTGTGAGGCAGCAGTGCTAACCACTGTGCCACTGAATACTCAACACTGAATACAGAACAGTGAACACTGAATACTTAACACTGAATACAGAGCCATGAACATTGAATACTCAACACTGAATACAGAACAATGGACACTGAATATTCAACAACAAATATAGAACAGTGAACACTGAATACTCAACAACAAATACAGAACAGTGATTACTGAACAGTGAACACTGAACACTCAATAATGAACACTGACCACTCTATACTCAACACTGAACACTGACTACAGACTACAGAAGAGTGATCACTGAACACTGAATACTGAACACTGAATACAGCACAGTGAACACTGAACACTCAACTCGGAATGCAGAACAGTGGACACTGAATACTCAACACTGAACACAGAATACAGAATACAGAAGAGTGAATCCTGAATACTGAGCATGGAATACAGAACACTGAACACTGAATCCACAACAGTGAACACTGAAAACTCAACCTCCAACAGTGGACACTGAATACAGAACTGTGAATACGGAACACTCAACACTGAACACAGAATATTGAACACTGAACACTGAATACTCAACACTGAACACTGAATACAGAACAGTGAACATTGAATACTCAACAGTGAATGCTCAACACTGAACACTGAAAACTGAACACAGAACAGTGAACACTGAATACTGAACACTGAACACAGAACAGTGAACACGGAATACTGAACACTGAATACTGAACACTGAACACTGAATACAGAACTATGAATACGGAAAACTGAACACTGAACAGAGAACATTGAACACTGAATACAGCACAATGAACACTGGACACTGAGCACTGAACACTGAATAAAGAACAGAGAATACTGAATACTCAACACCAAATATGTAAGAGTGAATGCTGAATACTCAACACTGAACACAGAATACTGAACAGAGAACATTGAACACTGAATACTGAACACTGAACACTTAATACTGATCACTGAGCACTGAACACTGAATACAGATAACAGAACAGTAAACCCTATATAGTCAACACTTAATACAAAGTAGTGAACACTGAGTACAGAACAGTGAATACAGAACAGTGAACACAGAATACTCATTACTGTATACAGCACAGTGAACACAGAATGCTCAACACTGAATACAGAACAGTGAACACTGGATACTCAACATTGAACACCCAACACAGAATACAGAACACTGAACACTGAATACAGAACAGTGAACACTAAAAGCTCAACCTCGAACTCTGGACACTGAACACAGTACAGTGAACACTGAATGCTCAACACTGAATGTGGAACTGTGAAAACTGGATACAGTACACTGAGCACTGAGCACTGAACACTGAATACAGATAACAGAACAGTAAACCCTATATAGTCAACATTTAATACAAAATAGTGAACACTGAATACAGAATAGTGTGCACACTGAATACAGAATAGTGTGCACACTGAATACAGAATAGTGTGCACACTGAATACAGAACAGTGAACACTGAATACAGAGCCGTGAACATTGAATACTCAACACTGCACACTGAAAACATAATACAGAACAGTGAACACAGAATACAGAACAGTGAACACTGAATATTCTACACTAAACACCGAACACTGAATACAGGACATGGAACACTGCATACTCAATGCTGAATACACAACAGTGAACACTGAATACTCAACACTGAATACACAACAGTGAACACTGAATACTCAGTACTGAATACAGAACAGTGAATATTGAAAACTCAACCTTGAACTGTTGACACTGAATACAGAACTGTGAATACGGAACACCAAACACTGAAAACAGAACATTGAACACTGAATACTGAATACTCAACACTGAACACTGAATACAGAGAAGTGAATACTGAATACTCAATACTGAATACTCAACACTGAATACACAACAGTGAACACTGAATACAGAATAGTGAACACTGAATACTGAACACTGCACACTGAAAACTTAATACAGAACAGTGAACACTGAATATAGAACAGTGAACACTGAATATTCTACACTAAACACCGAACACTGAATACAGAACATTGAACACTACATACTCAATACTGAATACACAACAGTGAACATGAATACTCAACACTGAATACAGAACAGTGAACACTGAATACCCAAAACGGAATACATAACAGTGAATGATGACTACTCAACAGTGAACACTGAATACAGAACAATGTGAACACTGATTACTGAACACTGAATACAGAACAATGTGAACACTGATTACTGAACACTGAATACAGAACAGTGAACACTGAATACTCAACACTGAATACGTAACAGTGAATGCTGAACACCCAGCAGTGAACACTGAATACAGAACATTCAACACTCACTACAGAACAGAGAACACTGAGTACTCGACACTGAATACAGAACAGTGAATACCGAACAGTGAACACTGGACACTGAACACCGATCACTGAATACCGAACAGTGAACACCGAATACTCAACACTGAGTACAGAACAGTGACCACTGAATACAGAACAGTGAACACTGAATATAGAACAGTGAACACTGAATATTCTACACTGAACCCCGAACACTGAATACAGAATGTTGAACACTACATACTCAATACTAAATACACAACAGTGAACACTGAATACTCAATACTGAATACAGAATAGTGAACACTGAATAGTCAGCACTGAACATTGAAGACAGAAAAGTGAACACTGAATACTCTACAATGAATACAGAACATGGAACACTGCATACTCAACACTGAATACAGAACATGGAACACTGAATACTCGACACTGAATACAGAACAGTGAATATTGAAAACTCAACCTTGAACTGTTGACACTGAATACAGAACTGTGAATACGGAACACTGAACACTGAAAATAGAACATTGAACACTGAACACTGAATACTCAACACTGAACACTGAATACAGAACAGTGAACACTGAAAACTGAACACAGAACAGTGAACACTGAATTCAGAACAATGAATACGGAACACTGAACACTGAACACAGAACAGTGAACACTGAATACTGCACAATGAACACTGGACACTGAGCACTGAATACTGAATAAAGAACAGAGAACACTGAATACTCAACACCGAATACGTAACAGTGAATGCTGAATACTCAACTCTGAACACTGAATACAGAACACTGAATACTGAACAGTGAACACTGAACAGGAAACACTGAATACAGAACAGGGAACAGTAAACAGTGAACACTGAACAGTGAACAGTGAACAATGAATACAGAACAGTGAACAGTGAATACTCAACAACGAATACAGAACAGTGAATACTGAACACTCAACACTGAATAAGAACAGTGCACACTGAATACTCAACACTGAACCCAGAACAATGAATACAGAACATTGAACACTGCATACTCAACACTGAATACAGAACAGTGAACACTGCATACTCAACGCTGAATACAGAACACTGAAAACTGAATACTCAACACTGAACATTGAAGACAGAAAAGTGAACACTGAATACTCTACACTGAACCCAATCACTAAATCCAGAACATTGAACACTGCATACTCAACACTGAATACAGAACAGTGAACACTGAATACTCAACACTGCAGACTGAAAACCGAATACAGCACAGTGAACACTGAATACTCAACACTGAATACACAACACTGAATACAGAACAATGAACACTGAATACTCAACACTGAATACAGAAAAGTGAAAACTGCATATTCAACACTGAACACTGAATACAGCACAGTGAACACTGAATAGTCAACACTGAATACACATCAGTGGACACTGAATAGTCAGCACTGAATACAGAACAATGAACACTGAATACTCAACACTGCACGCTGAAAACTTAATACAGAACAGTGAACACAGAATACAGAACAGTGAACACTGAAATTCAACACTGAATATAGAACAGTGAACGCTGAATATTCTACACTAAACACCGAACACAGAATACAGAACGTTGAACACTACATACTCAATGCTGAATACACAACAGTGAACACTGAATACTCAATACTGAATACAGAACAGTGAACACTGAATACTCAACACTGAATACAGAACAGTGAACACTGAATACAGAGCAGAGAACAACTGAACACAGCACACTGAACACTTAACACTGCACACTGATCAATGAATAAAAAACAGTGAATACTGAATACTCAACACTGAATACAGAACAATGGACACTGAATATTCAACAACAAATATAGAACAGTGATCACTGAATACTCAACAACGAATACAGAACAGTGAACACTGAATACTCAACACTGAATACAGAACAGTGAGAACTGCATCCTCAACACTGAATACAGGATACAGAACAGTGTGCACACTGAATACTCTACACAGAATACAGAACAATGAACACTGAATACTCAACACTGAACACATAATAGTGAATGATGAATACCGAACAATGAACACTGAATACAGAAGTGTGCACACTGAATACTCAACACTGAATACAGAACAGTGAACACTGAATGCTCAACAATCAACACAGTAGACTGAACACTGAATACTGAACAGTGATTACAGAACAGTGAATACTGAACACTGAATACAGAACAGTGAACACTGAATACTCAACAATCGACACAGTAGACTGAACACTGAAACTGAACAGTGATTACAGAACAGTGAATACTGAACACTCGACAATGAACATTGACCACTCAATATTCAACACTGAATACAGAATATTGAACACTGAATAGTGAACACTGAATACAGAACAGTGGACACTGAATACTGAACAATGAACACTGTATACAGAACAGTGAGCACTCAATACTCAACACTGAATACTGAACAGTGAACACAGAATACTCAACAATGAATACAGAACAGTGAACACTGAATACACAACATAGAATACTGAACAGTGAACACTGAATACAGAAGAGTGAACACTGAATACTCAGCATGGAATACAGAACAGTGAGAACTGCATCCTCTACACTGAACAGAGAATACAGAACAGTGTGCACACTGAATACTCTACACAGAATACAGAACAGTGTGCACACTGAATACTCTACACTGAACACCGAATACTGATTGCTATAGAGCAGTGAACACCGAATACTGAACACTGAATACAGAGCAGTGAACACTGAATAGTCAACACTGAAATCTGAAAACAGAATACAGAAGAGTAAACACTGAATACTCAGCATGGAATACAGAACAGTGAGAACTGCATCCTCAACACTGAACACAGAATACAGAACAGTGTGCACACTGAATACTCAATACTGAACACAGAACAGTGATTACAGAGCAGTGAACGCTGAGCAGTGAACACTGAATATGAACAGTGATTATTGAACACTGAACAGTAAACACTGAACACAGAAGTGAACACTGAACACTGAACAGTGAACTCTGAACACTGAAAAGTGCACACTGAACACTGAATACTGAACACTGAATATTGAACACTGAATACTGAACACTGAATACTGAACACTGAATACTGAACACTGAATACTGAACACTAAACACTGAATACTGAACAGTGAACACTGAATACTGAACACTGAACAGTGATCACTGAACACTGAAGACTGAATATTGAATGCAGAATAGAGAACAGTAAATACTGAACACTGAACAATAAACACAGATCACTGGACACAGAATACTGAACACTGAACTCTGAACAGTGAACACTGAACAGTGAACACTGAATATTGAACACTGAATATTGAACACTGAATACAGAACACTGAATACTGAACACTGAATACTGGACACTGAATACTGGACACTGAATACTGGACACTGAATACTGAACACTGAACACTGAATACTGAACACTGAATACTGAACACTAAACACTGCACACTAAACACTGCACACTGAACACTGAATACTGAACACTGAATACTGAACACTGAATACAGAACACTGAATACTGAACACTGAATACTGAACACTGAATACTGAACACTGAATACAGAACACTGAATACAAAACACTGAATACAAAACACTGAGTACAGAACACTGAGTACAGAACACTGAACAGTGAACAGTGAACAGTGGACACTGAACACTAAACACTGAATACAGAACGGTGAAGAGTGAACACTCAACACTGAGCAGTGAACACTCTACACAGAACAGTGAACTCTGAACAGTGAACAGTAAGCACAAAATACAGAACAGTGAACACTGAACAGGAAACACTGAACAGGAAACACTGAACATTGTACACTGAAAAGTGAATACTGAAAAGTGAACACTGAAAAGTGAACACTGAAAAGTGAACACTGAACAGTGAATACAGAACGGTGAAGAGTGAACACTGAACACTGAGCAGTGTACACTGAATACAGAACAGTGAACATTGAAAAGTGAACAGTAAATACTGAACACTGAATAGTGAACACTGAACTGAGAACATTGAACAGGGAACACTGAAAAGTGAACACTGAACAGCGATCACTGAATATGAACAGTGATTATTGAACAGTGAATACTGAACACTGAATAGAGAACACTGAACACTGAACACTGAATACAGAACACTGAACACTGAACACTGAACACAGAACACCAAGCACTGAACAGTGAACACTGAACAGTGAACATTGAATGCACAACAGTAAACACTGAACAGTGAGCACCAAACAGTGACGTGTGAACACTGAACAGAGAACTGTGAACAATGATCAGTGAACACTGAACACAGAATATGGAACACTGAATGCAGAACATCGGATACTGAACACTGAATACTAAACAGTGAACACTGAAGAATGAACACGGTTGACTGAACAGTCAACACTGAACACTGAACTGTGAACACTGAATAATGAACACTACAGTGAACACTGAACTGAGAACAGTGAACAGTGAACACTAAACAGCAAACACTGAACATTGAATACATAACAGTAAACACTGAACAGTGAACACTGAATGCAGAACACTGAAAACAGAACAGGAACAGCGAAAAGTTAACACTGAACAATGAACACTAACCAGTGAACAGTGAACAGTGAACAATGAACAATGAATACAGAACAGTGAACCGTGAACACTGAACACTGAATATCGAAAAGTGGACAGTGAACAGAAAATACTGAATAGCAAACACTGAATACACAACAGTGAACACTAAATGGAGAATAATGAACACTGAACAGTGAACAGTGAATAGTGAACACTGAGTTGA
Source organism: Hemiscyllium ocellatum (assembly GCF_020745735.1). Classification (NCBI taxonomy): domain Eukaryota; kingdom Metazoa; phylum Chordata; class Chondrichthyes; order Orectolobiformes; family Hemiscylliidae; genus Hemiscyllium; species Hemiscyllium ocellatum. Next base: position 9,610 of record NW_026867786.1, read on the forward strand.
GAACACTGGACAGTGAAGAGTGAACACCAAACACTGAAAACAAACAATGAACAGTGAACAGTGAACAGTAAGCAGAGAAGACTAAACATGAACAATGAATATTGAACACTGAACAGTAAACACAGAATACAGAACACTGAAGAGTGAATACTGAACACTGAATACAGAACACTGAACACTGAATAATGAACACTGAACAATAAACACTAAACATTAAACACTGAATACTGAACACTGAACACTGAATACTGAACACTAAACATTAAACACTAAACATTAAACACTGAATACAGAACACTGAACACTGAATAATGAACACTGAACAATAAACACTAAACATTAAACACTGAATACTGAACACTGAACACTGAACACTGAATACTGAACACTGATTACAGAACACTGAATACTGAATACTGAACTCTGAGCAGAAAGCATTGAACTTTGAGCACTGAACATTGAACAATAATCCCTGGACCCTTAGACTGAACGTTGAACACTGAACCCTGCAACCTCATCTCTGAACACTGAATGTTGCTCATTGAACTCTGGCAGTGAACCTTGAACAAGCCCCAACAGCAAGCTACTTCTCTGAACCCTGAATCATTGTCAATAAATACTGCATACTGAATCCTGACCATTAGACCCTGAACCTTGAACCCTGAACATTGTCCCTCCCAAAACACTGAACACTGAATACCTCACCCAAATCCAAACCACTCAATCCAATCCTTGATTCACAAACAATTTCCCTCCCTCTTTAATGGTGCTGTTATGTTGCTCCCTCATTGTTCTCAAACATTGCATTGCCTATTGTTTCTGTAAGTATAACACCTCTTATCCAAAGATCCTCTCCTGATCAGTCCGTTGTGCTGAGCCCAGTTTCTGCAGTTTGATAGCACCCAGGTTTCCACCTGAATGGCTGTGTATTGGTCCTGATTCGGGATTCACTCTCTTCTGCTGAACAATTTAAATTTTTACTGTTAAAAACCCCACATCACCAGGTTATAGTCCAACAGGTTTATTTGGAAGCACTAGCTTTCGGAGCGATGACGCTCCTTCATCAGGTGGTTGTGGACATAGAATTTATAGCAAATGTTGACAATATGATCTAACTGAGATCATACATTGTCAAATATCTTGATTGTTTGTTCAGTCTCTGGTGTTGTGTGTTAACCTGGTGTTGTGTGATTTTTTTTAACTTTTGTACACCCCAGTCCAACACTGGCATTTCCTTATTTTTAATGTCTCTATCAGTTCACTTACTCATAGTTAGCACTGCTGCCTCACAGCGCCAGGGACCCCGGTTCAATTCCCGCCTCAGGCAACTGTCTGTGTGGAGTTTGCACCTTCTCCCCATGTCTGCGTGGGTTTCCTCCCACAGCCCAAAAATGTGCAGGTTAGGGTGGGATTGGCCGTGGGAAACTGTCCCATAGTGCCCAGGGATGTGCAGGTTAGGGTGGGATTGGCTGTGGGAAACTGTCCCATAGTGCCCAGGGATGTGCAGGTTAGGGTGGGATTGGACATGGGAAATTGTCCCATAGTGCCCAGGGATGTGCAGGTTAGGGTGGGATTGGCCATGGGAAACTGTCCCATAGTGCCCAGGGATGTGCAGGTTAGGGTGGGATTGGACATGGGAAATTGTCCCATAGTGCCCAGGGATGTGCAGGTTAGGGTGGGTTGGCCATGGGGAATTGTCCCATAGTGCCCAGGGATGTACAGGTTAGGGTGGATTGGCTGTGGGAAATTGTCCCATAGTGCCCAGGGGTGTGCAGGTGAGGGTGGATTGGCCATGGGAAATTGTCCCATAGTGCCCAGGGCTGTGCAGGTTAGGGTAGATTGGCCATGGGAAATTGTCCCATAGTGCCCAGGGATGTGCAGGTTAGGGTGGATTGGCCATGGGAAATTGTCCCATAGTGCCCAGGGATGTGCAGGTTAGGGTGGGATTGGCTGTGGGAAATTGTCCCATAGTGCCCAGGGATGTGCAGGTTAGGGTGGGATTGGCTGTGGGAAATTGCCCGTAGTGTTAGGTGGAGGGGAGTGGGTATGGGTGGGTTGCTCTTCAGAGGGCCGGTGCAGACTTGTTGGGCCGAAGGGCCTGTTTCCACACTGTAAGTAACTGCTCTTCACATTCTCCAGGAAGGCAGTGAGACGAGAAGGGATTGCAGTAGGGAGGGGCCATTCAGCCCACTTCACCATTCTAGACCATGGCTGATTGGACCCCACTACCCCACCTGATGCCATGTAAAACCATCTTATTCCACCGCGAGTATATTCACTGACCTTGACCCCTCCCTCACCTCCCAGACACCCCTCCCCCCACCAACATGCCCATCCTCCCAACCCCACTGTCTGAAGGAGGTGGGGGAGGGGAGAGTTCCAAACACACTGTGAGAGCAAAGTCCACCTCTTCTCCATCTTTGACAGGAAACCCCTTATTAGATTAGATTACTTACAGTGTGGAAACAGGCCCTTCGGCCCAACAAGTCCACACCGACCCACTGAAGCCTGTTCCACAATGTCCAGCCCAATTATGATTTTGAAAATCTCTATCAGATATCCCCCTCTCCTCTCTCCTCGCTCCTGCACTCTCTCTCTCTCTCATGCATTCTCATCTTCCTTATGAAGTGGTGCCCACAATTGCACTCAATACTCAATAGCCAATAGGTGCAGGAGTGGGCCATTCTGCCCTTCGAGCCTGCACCACCATTCAATATGATCATGGCTGATCATCCTGTTCCTGCCTTATCTCCATAACCCTTGATCCCACTATCTTTGAGAGCTCTATCCAACTCTTTCTTAAATGAATCCAGAGACTGGGCCTCCACTGCCCTCTGGGGCAGAGCATTCCACACAGCCACCACTCTCTGGGTGAAGAAGTTTCTCCCCATCTCTGTCCTAAATGGTCTACCCCGTATTTTTAAGCTGTGTCCTCTGGTTCGGCACTCACCCATCAGCGGAAACATGTTTCCTGCCTCCAGAGTGTCCAATCCTTTAATAATCTTATATGTCTCAATCAGATCCTCTCTCACTCTTCTAAACTCAAGGGTTTACAAGCCCAGTCGCTCCAGTCTTTCAGTGTAAGGTAATCCCGCCATTCCAGGAATTGACCTCGTGAACCTACGCTGCACTCCCTCAATAGTCAGAATGTCTTTCCTCAAATTTGGAGACCAGAACAGCACACAGTACTCCAGGTGTGGTCTCACCAGGGCCCTGTACAGCTGCAGAAGCACCTCTTTGCTTCTATACTCAATCCCTCTTGTTCTGAAGGCCAGCATGCTATTAGCCTTCTTCACTACCTGCATGTTTGCCTCCATAGACTCCAGCTGAGACAGAACAAGTGGTCAACCTCACCACCTTGCTCTTGTACTTGATGTCCCGTTCATAAATCCGAGGACACTGTGCGCGTTATCTCCAGCCTTCAATGATCTGTACCGACTTACCCTCCTGTCCCCTTGCTCCTTCCCTCCCTCTGAAATTGTACCCCCTGTTGTCTCCCAAAGTTATTCCGACCAAACTGCATCGCCTCACGTTTCTCTGTATTGAAAATCATTTGCCACCTCTCTGTCCACCTCACCAACTTAGCCATGTCATTTTTGGAGATGGACGCTGCACTTCCCGCAGTTGGTAACTCTCCCACGTTTAAGCGAAATCTTTTTTACAAATCGTAAAGACTGTGCTCCCAGCATTCTTCCCTGAGACACACCACTACGTCACCATCCTGAAAACATCCCCCCCCGTTATCTCAACGCTGTCCATTAGTTCGCTAATCCTCCAGCCATCCCCGACGCTACATATTACCGCTCCCTCAGACACACTTGTGTTCCACAGTCACAGGAATCCAAATCCATCACTTCCACTCGCTGCCTACAACGCCATTTTCACTTCACCTTTAACTGAATGCAATGTCCTGAGGCACTACCACCGATTAGCTGCGATGGTGGAGAAAGACGACTCCATCACTCCCCAACTCAGTACGTTTTAACCCCATTATGATCACTCATCCCTTTACAGCAACATCTGCTTACACAGCTCCGAGACATCCAAACACGCCCCACGACTCAACCGCAAACTTGCAAAAGCAAATATTGAATCCCAATTCAACATTCGAGGATGAGAGAGAGAGAGAGAGAGAGGAAGGGAGGGGAACAGGGACAGAGGGAGTGGTGAACAAATATGTCAATGAAGGGTCAGTGAGGCGGTGCATGGTAAGGGAAGGTTCGGGTCATTAATGGAAGCCTTTGAGTGGACAGTCAGCAAAGCGATCAGATCATGGAGGAATAACAGAGCTGTTCAGTGAGTAGGTAGGAGATGGTCGAGTGAGAGAGCAGTCAGGGCTCAGGGCTCAGTGAGGCACCACTGTTGGAATATTACGTGCAATTCTGGTCTCCTTTCCCATTGGAGAGATGTTGGGAAACATGAAAGGGTCCGGAAAAGATCTACCAGGATGTTGGAGGATCTGAGCTACAGGGAGGGGCTGAACAGGCTGGGGCTGTTTTCCCTGGAGCGTCGGAGGCTGAGGGGTGACCTTATAGAGGTTTATAAAATCATGAGGGGCATGGAGAGGGTAAATAGACAAGGGCTTTACCCCCTGGAGTGGGAGAAAGCTCAGAGATATTGGGTCTCGGTTTAGGGTGAGAGGGGAAAGATATAAAAGGGACCTAAGGGGTATCTTTTTCACCCAGAGGGTGGTACGTGTAGGAATGAGCTGCCAGAGGAAGTGGTGGAGGCTGGTACAATTGCAACATTTAAGAGGCATTTGGATGGGTATATGAATAGGAAGGGTTTGGAGGGATATGGGCCGGGTGCTGGCAGGTGGGACTAGATTGGGTTGGGATATCTGGGTCAGCATGGACGGGTTGGGCCGAAGGGTCTGTTTCCGTACTGTACATCTCCATGACTCTAAGATGGGCATTAAAAAAAAGAGGTCAACATAGGCTCCTAGGGGTGGAAGGGAAGGGTCAGGAACGGGTCACCGAAAGGGCTCAGAGATGGTTCAGCAGGAGATGGTGAAGGGATTGGTGGAGGGTCAGACAAGGTCCAGTCTAAAGGCCACAGGTCTGCAACCAACCAGCAAGGAATCACGGAACATCCATCAGGTAATCCGAAGGGATCACTTAAGGTTCAGGGAGGGAAGGTCAGGAACATCTCTTCTTGAGATGAGGGAAATGTCAGTGTGCGTGGCCATGAAGGTTTCTGAGGGGACAGTGAGATGTCAACAGCAGGTCACAGAGGGGTCAAACAAGGGTCAGGGCGAGGTCAGTGACGGGGTCCGAGTATTGAAGCAGGATGTGCTGGAAGGGGTCATCGAAGGGTCTGAGAAGGTAAAGAGAGATAGAGGGTCTTGAAAGGGGTCAGTGAAGGGGTCATAGAAGGGTCTGAGAAGGGAGAGAGAGAGAAGGTTCTGGAAGGGGTGAGTGAAGGGGTCATCAAAGGGTCTGAGCAGGGAGAGAGAGATGATCCTTGAAGGGTCATTGAAGGGGTCAGTGAAGGGGTGAGTGAAGGGGTGAGTGAAGGGGTCAGTGAAGGGTCTGAGAAGGTAGAGAGAGAGAGAAGGTCCAGGAAGGGGTGAGTGAAGAGGTCAGGGAAGGGGTCACAGAGGGGTCAGCAAAGATTCAACATTGGATGGCAGTGCTGTTCCTGACGGGTCAAGGCTGCCCGACACCATGACTTACATAGTGGACGGTGAGGAACTGTAGCTGTTTGTCCAGGTACTTGGTCAGTTCGTACGTCTTCTGAAGAGAGACGTTGACAGTCCCATCCCGGAGATGGACGGCGTGGACATCACACTCCACGATGACCAGAGCGAGCAGTAACACCGAGAATACCCCTAGCAGAAATGATCACAGGACATCACAGAGGGATCTCAATGCCATCTCCAAACACAAACCCCTTCCCTTACAGAGCACGGTGAGTGGGTGCCACTGAATATGAGGTGGAGCCTCATTTGGTAACCGAGACAGAACAGGAGGTGAAAGGACAGAGAGAGGTTTGGCACAGGATGGAGGGAGTGAAAAAACATGGTCTGGACAATGTCTTCAGCTACAAATAGAGACAAGGCATTTGGGGGAAATATCCCAGGGGCTCAACACTGCAGGCTCACACACTCTTCAACAGGAGATCAGGGACAAAGCTGAACTTGGGTATCTACAAGTCACACTCCCACAGCACTGACCCTCCAACAGTGCCCGCTCCCTCAGCACTGACCCTCCGACAGTGCCCGCTCCCTCAACACTGACCCTGCGACAGTGCCCATTCCCTCAGCACTGACTCTCCGACAGTGCCCACTCCCTCAGCACTGACCCTCCGACAGTGCACACTCTCTCAGCACTGACCCTCCGACAGTGCCCACTCTCTCAGCACTGACCCTGCGACAGTGCCCACTCCCTCAGCACTGACTCTCCGACAGTGCCCACTCCCTCAGCACTGACCCTTCGACAGTGCCCACTCTCTCAGCACTGACTCTCCGACAGTGCCCGCTCCCTCAGCACTGACCCTCCGACAGTGCCCACTGCCTCAACACTGACCCTCCGACAGTGCCCACTCCCTCAGCACTGACTCTCCGACAGTGCCCACTCCCTCAGCACTGACCCTCCGACAGTGCACACTCTCTCAGCACTGACCCTCCGACAGTGCCCACTCTCTCAGCACTGACCCTGCGACAGTGCCCACTCCCTCAGCACTGACTCTCCGACAGTGCCCACTCCCTCAGCACTGACCCTTCGACAGTGCCCACTCTCTCAGCACTGACTCTCCGACAGTGCCCGCTCCCTCAGCACTGAGCCTCCGACAGTGCCCACTGCCTCAACACTGACCCTCCGACAGTGCCCACTCCCTCAACACTGACCCTCTGACTGTGCCCACTCCCTCAGCACTGACCCTCCGACAGTGCCAACTCTCTCAGCACTGACCCTGCAACAGTGCCCACTCCCTCAGGACTGACTCTCCGACAGTGCCCACTCCCTCAGCACTGACGCTCAGACAGTGCCCACTCCCTCAACACTGACCCTCCGACAGTGCCCACTCCCTCAGCACTGACCCTCTGACAGTGCCCACTCCCTCAGCACTGACCCTCCGACAGTGCCCACTCCCTCAGCACTGACCATCCGACAGTGCCCACTCCCTCAGCACTGACCTTCCGACAGTGCCCACTCCCTCAGCACTGACTCTCCGACAGTGCCCACTCCCTCAGCACTGACCCTCCGACAGTGCACACTCTCTCAGCACTGACCCTGCGACAGTGCCCACTCCCTCAGCACTGACCCTCCGACAGTGCCCGCTCCCTCAGCACTGACCCTCCGACAGTGCCCACTCTCTCAGCACTGACCCTGCGACAGTGCCCACTCCCTCAGCACTGACTCTCCGACAGTGCCCGCTCCCTCAGCACTGACCCTTCGACAGTGCCCACTCTCTCAGCACTGACCCTCCGACAGTGCCCACTCCCTCAGCACTGACTCTCCGACAGTGCCCGCTCCCTCAGCACTGACCCTCCGACAGTGCCCACTCCCTCAACACTGACCCTCCGACAGTGCCCACTCCCTCAACACTGACCCTCTGACGGTGCCCACTCCCTCAGCACTGACCCTCCAACAGTGCCCACTCTCTCAGCACTGACCCTGCGACAGTGCCCACTCCCTCAGCACTGACTCTCCAACAGTGCCCACTCCCTCAGCACTGACGCTCCTACAGTGCCCACTCCCTCAACACTGACCCTCCGACAGGGCCCACTCCCTCAGCACTGACCCTCTGACATGGCCCACTCCCTCAGCACTGACCCTCCGACAGTGCCCACTCCCTCAGCACTGACTCTCCGACAGTGCCCACTCCCTCAGCACTGACCCTCCGACAGTGCCCACTCTCTCAGCACTGACCCTGCGACAGTGCCCACTCCCTCAGCACTGACTCTCCGACAGTGCCCGCTCCCTCAGCACTGACCCTCCGACAGTGCCCACTCTCTCAGCACTGACCCTGCGACAGTGCCCACTCCCTCAGCACTGACTCTCCTACAGTGCCCGCTCCCTCAGCACTGACCCTTCGACAGTGCCCACTCTCTCAGCACTGACCCTCCGACAGTGCCCACTCCCTCAGCACTGACTCTCCGACAGTGCCCGCTCCCTCAGCACTGACCCTCTGACAGTGCCCACTCCCTCAACACTGACCCTCCGACAGTGCCCACTCCCTCAACACTGACCCTCTGACTGTGCCCACTCCCTCAGCACTGACCCTCCAACAGTGCCCACTCTCTCAGCACTGACCCTGCGACAGTGCCCACTCCCTCAGCACTGACTCTCCAACAGTGCCCACTCCCTCAGCACTGACGCTCCTACAGTGCCCACTCCCTCAACACTGACCCTCCGACAGGGCCCACTCCCTCAGCACTGACCCTCTGATATGGCCCACTCCCTCAGCACTGACCCTCCGACAGTGCCCACTCCCTCAGCACTGACCATCCGACAGTGCCCACCCCTTCAGCACTGACCTTCCGACAGTGCCCACTCCCTCAACACTGACCCTCCGACAGAGCGGCACTCCCTCAGCACTGACCCTCCGACAGTGCGGCATTCCCTCAGCACTGACCCTCCAACAGTGTCCACTCCCTCGGCACTGACCCTCTGACAGTGCCCTCTCCCTCAGCACTGACCCTCCAACAGTGCCCACTCCCTCGGCACTGACCCTCTGACAGTGCCCACTCCCTCAGCACTGACCCTCCGACAGTGCAGCACTCCCTCAGCACTGACCCTCCGACAGTGCCCACTCCCTCAGCACTGACCCTCCGACAGTGCGGCACTCCCTCAGCACTGACCCTCTGACAGTGCGGCACTCCCTCAGCACTGACCCTCTGAGAGCACCCACTCCCTCAGCACTGACCCTCCGACAATGCCCACTCCCTCAGCACTGACCCTCCCACAGTGCGGCACTCCCTCAGCACTGACCCTCCGACAGTGCCTGCTCCCTCAGCACTGACTCTCCGACATTGTGGCACTCTCTCGGCACTGACCCTCTGACAGTGTGACACTCCCTCAGCACTGACCCTCCGACAATGCCCACTCCCTCAGCACTGACCCTCCCACAGTGCGGCACTCCCTCAGCACTGACCCTCCGACAGTGCCTGCTCCCTCAGCACTGACTCTCCGACATTGTGGCACTCTCTCGGCACTGACCCTCTGACAGTGTGACACTCCCTCAGCACTGACCCTCCGACAGGGCCCACTCCCTCAGCACAGACCCTCCGACAGGGCCCCCTCCCTCAACACTGACCCTCCGACAGGGCCCACTCCCTCAGCACTGACTCTCCGACAGTGCCCACTCCCTCAGCACTGACCCTCCGACAGAGCACACTCCCTCAGCACTGACCCTCCGACAGGGCACACCCCTTCAGCACTGACCCTCCGACAGTGCCCACTGCCTCAGCACTGACCATCCGACAAGGCCCACTCCCTCAGCACTGACCCTCCGACAGAGCACACTCCCTCAGCACTGACCCTCCGACAGGGCCCACTCCCTCAGCACTGATCCTCCGACAGGGCACACTCCCTCAGCACTGACCCTCCCACAGTGCCCACTCCCTCAGCACTGACCCTCCGACAGGGCACACTCCCTCAGCACTGATCATCCGACAGGGCACACTCCCTCAGCACTGGGGGGCAGTGTGTGATAGAACGTGACTGAGTATGGGGGACAGTGTGTGATAGAACGTGACTGAGTATGGGGGGCAGTGTGTGATAGAACGTGACTGAGTATGGGGGACTGTGTGTGATAGAACGTGACTGAGTTTGGGGGCCAGTGTATGATAGAACGTGCTGCAAATGTGTTGCTGGTCAAAGCACAGCAGGCCAGGCAGCATCTCAGGAAGAGAGAATTCGACGTTTCGAGTGGGCTCATGCTCGAAACATCGAATTCTCTATTCCTCAGATGCTGCCTGGCCTGCTGTGCTTTGACTAGCAACACATTTGCAGCTGTGATCTCCAGCATCTGCAGACCTCATTTTTTACACTATGATAGAAAGTGACTGAGTATGGAGGTCAGTGTGTGATAGAACGCGACTGAGTATGGGAGACAGTGTGTGATCGAACGTGACAGAGTATGGGTGACAGTGTGTGTGATAGAACGTGACTGAGTATGGGGGACAGTGTGTGATAGAAATTGACTGAGTATGGGGACAGTGTGTGATAGAACGTGACTGAGTATGGGGGACAGTGTGTGATACAACGTGTCTGAGAATGTGGACAGTGTGTGATAGAACGTGTCTGAGTGTGAAGGACCATGTGAAATAGAAAGTGACTGAGTATGGAGGACAGTGTGTGATAGAACGTGACTGATTATGGGGGACAGTGTGTGATAGAACGTTACTGAGTATGGGGGACAGTGTGTGATAGAACGTGACTGAGTATGAGGGACAGTGTGTGATAGACAGAGAATGAGTATGGGGGACATTGTGTGATAGAACTTGACTGAGTATGGGGGACAGTGTGTGATACAACGTGTCTGAGAATGTGGACAGTGTGTGATAGAACGTGACTGAATATGAGGGACAGTGTGTGATAGAACGTGACTGAGTATGAAGGAACGTGTGTAATAGAAAGTGACTGAGTATGGAGGACAGTGTGTGATAGAACGTGACTGAGTATGGGGGACATTGTGTGATAGAACTTGACTGAGTATGGGGGACAGTGTGTGATAGAACGTGTCTGAGAATGTGGTCAGTGTGTGATAGAACGTGACTGAATATGAGGGACAGGGTGTGATAGAATGTGACTGAGTATGGGGGACAGTGTGTGATAGAACGTGACTGACTATGGAGGACAGTGTGCGATAGAACGTGACTGAGTATGGGGGACAGTGTTTGATAGATCAAGACTGAATATGGGGAACAGTGTGTGATAGAACGTGACTGAGTATGGGGGACAGTGTGTGATAGAACGTGACTGAGTATGAGTGACAGTGTGTGATAGAAAGTGACTGAGTATGGGGGACAGTGTGTGATTGAACGGGACTGATTATGGGGGACAGTGTGTGATAGAACGTTACTGTGTATGGAGGACAGTGTGTGATAGAACGTGACTGAGTATCGAGGACAGTGTGTGATAGAACGTGACTGAGTATGGGGGACATTGTGTGATAGAACTTGACTGAGTATGGGGGACAGTGTGTGAGAGAACGTGACTGAGTATGAGGGACAGCGTGTGATAGAACATGACTGAGTATGGGGGACATTGTGTGATAGAACGTGAATGAGTTTGGGGGACGGTGTGTGATACAACGTAACTGAGTATGGGGGAACAGTGTGTGATAGAATGTGACTGAATATGAGGGACAGTGTGTGATAGAACGTGACTGAGTATGGGGGACAGTGTGTGATAGAACGTGAATGAGTTTGGGGGACAGTGTGTGATAGAACGTGACTGAGTATGGGGGACAGTGTGTGATCGAACGTGACTGAGTATGTGGGAAAGTGTGTGATAGACCGTGAATGAGTATGGGGGACAGTGTGTGATAGAACGTGACTGAGTATGGGGGGCAGTGTGTGATAGAACGTGACTGAGTATGGGGGACAGTGTTTGATAGAACGTGACTGATTATGGGGGACAGTGTGTGATAGAATGTGACTGAGTATGGGGGACAGTGTGTGATAGAACGTGACTGAGTATGAGGGACAGTGTGTGATAGAACGTGACTGAGTATGAGGGACAGTGTGTGATAGAACGTGAATGACTATGGAGCACAGTTTGTGATAGAACGTGACTGAGTATGGGGGGCAGTGTGTGATAGAACGTGACTGAGTATGGAGGGCAGTGTGTGATAGAACGTGACTGAGTATGGGGGACAGTGTTTGATAGAACGTGACTGATTATGGAGGACAGTGTGTGATAGAATGTGACTGAGTATGGGGGACAGTGTGTGATAGAACGTGACTGAGTGTGGGGGACAGAGTGAGATAGAATGTGACTGAGTATGGTGGACAGTGTGTGATAGAACGTGACTGAGTTTGGGGGCCAGTGTATGATAGAACGTGACTGAGTATCGGGGACAGTGTGTGATAGAACGTGACTGAGTATCGGGGACAGTGTGTGATAGAACGTCACTGAGTATGGAGGACAGTGTGTGATAGAACGTGACTGATTATGGGGTACATTGTGTGATAGAATTTGACTGAGTATGGAGGAGAGTGTGTGATAGAACGTGACTGAGTATGGGGGACAGTGTGTGATAGAACGTGACTGAGTATGGGGGACAGTGTGTGATAGAACGTGACTGAGTATGGGGGACAGTCTGTGATAGAAAGTGACTGACTATGAGGGACAGTGTATGATAGAACGTGACTGAGTATGGGGGACAGTGTGTGATAGAATGTGACTGAGTAAGGAGGACAGTGTGTGATAGAACGTGACTGAGTATGGAGGACAGTGTGTGATAGAACGTGACTGAGTATGGAGGACAGTCTTTGATAGACCGTGACTGAGTATGGGGGACTGTGTGTGATAGAACGTGAATGAGTATGGGGCACAGTCTGTGATAGAACGTGACTGAGTATGGGGGACAGTGGGTGATAGAACGTGACTGAATATCGGGGACAGTGTGTGATAGAACGTGACTGAGTATGGGGGACACTGTGTGATAAAACGTAACTGAGTATGGGGGACAGTGTGTGATAGAACGTGACTGAGTATGGGGGAGAGTGTGCGAGAGAACGTGACAGAATATGGGGGACAGTATGTGATAGAACGTGACTGAGTATGGGGGACAGTGTGTGATAGAACGTGACTGAGTATGTGGGAAAGTGTGTGATAGACCGTGAATGAGTATGGGGGACAGTGTGTGATAGAACGTGACTGATTATGGGGGACAGTGTGTGATAGAACGTTACTGAGTATGGGGGACAGTGTGTGATAGAACGTGACTGAGTATGAGGGACAGTGTGTGATAGACAGAGAATGAGTATGGGGGACATTGTGTGATAGAACTTGACTGAGTATGGGGGACAGTGTGTGATAGAACGTGTCTGAGAATGTGGACAGTGTGTGATAGAACGTGACTGAATATGAGGGACAGTGTGTGATAGAACGTGACTGAGTATGAAGGAACGTGCGTAATAGAAAGTGACTGAGTATGGGGGACAGTGTGTGATAGAACGTGACTGAGTATGGGGGACAGTGTGTGATAGAACGTGTCTGAGAATGTGGACAGTGTGTGATTGAACGTGACTGAGTATGGAGGACAGTGTATGATAGAACGTGACTGAGTATGGGGGTCAGTGTGTGATAGAACGTGACTGAGTATGGTAATCTGTGTGTGATAGAACGTGACTGAGTATGGGGGACAGTGTGTGATAGAACGTGACTGAGTATGGGGCACAGTGTGTGATAGAACGTGACTGAGTATGGGGGACAGTGTCTGATAGAACGTGACTGAGTATGAGGGACAGTGTGTGATAGAACGTGACTGAGTATGGGGGACAGTGTGTGATAGAACGTGACTGAGTATGGAGGAAAGTGTATGATAGAACGTGACTGAGTATGGGGGTCAGTGTGTGATAGAACGTGACTGAGTATGGAGGACAGTGTATGATAGAACGTGACTGAGTATGGGGGTCAGTGTGTGATAGAACGTGACTGAATATTTGGGACAGTGTGTGATAGAACGTGACTGAGTATGGAGGACAGTGTGTGATAGAACGTGACTGAGTATGGGGGACAGTGTGTGATAGAACGTGACTGAGTATGGGGGACAATGTGTGATGGAACGTGACTGAGTATGGGGGACAGTGTGTGATAGAACGCGACTGAGTATGGTGGACAGTGTGTGAAAGAACGTGACTGAATATTTGGGACAGTGCGTGATCGAACGTGACTGAGTATGGGGGACAGTGTGTGAAAGAACGTGACTGAATATTTGGGACAGTGCGTGATAGAACGTGACTGAGTATGGTGGACAGTGTGTGATAGAACGTGACTGAGTATGGGGCACAGTCTGTGATAGAACGTGACTGTATGGGGGACAGTGTGTGATAGAACGTGACTGACTATGAGGGACAGTGTGCAAGAGAACGTGACAGAATATGGGGGACAGTATGTGATAGAACGTGACTGAGTATGGGGGACAGTGTGTGATAGAACGTGACTGAGTATGGAGGACAGTGTGTGATAGAACGTGACTGAGTATGGGGGACAGTGTGTGATAGAACGTGACTGAGAATGGAGGACAGTGTGTGATAGAACGTGACTGAGTATGGGGGACAGTGTGTGATAGAACGTGACTGAGAATGTGGTCAGTGTGTGATAGAACGTGACTGAGTATGGCGGACAGTGTGTGTACAACGTGACTGAGAATGTGGTCAGTGTGTGATAGAACGTGACTGAATATGAGGGACAGTGTGTGATAGAACGTGACTGAGTATGGGGGACAGTGTGTGATAGAATGTGACTGAGTATGAGGAAAAGTGTGTTACAGAACGTGACTGAGTATGGGGGACAGTGAGTGATAGAACGTGAATGAGAATGGAGCACAGTTTGTGATAGAACGTGACTGAGTATGGGGGGCAGTGTGTGATAGAACGTGACTGAGAATGGGGGACAGTGTGTGATAGAACGTGACTGAGTATCGGGGACAGTGTGTGATAGAACGTGACTGAGTTTGGGGGACAGTGTGTGATAGAACGTGACTGAGTATCGAGGACAGTGTGTGATAGAACGTGACTGAGTATGGGAGACAGTGTGTGATACAACGTGACTGAGTATGGGGGACAGTGTGTGATAGAACGTGACTGAATATCGAGGACAGTGTGTGATAGAATGTGACTGAGTATGGGGGACAGTGTGTGATAGAATGTGACTGAGTATGGGGGACAGTGTGTGATAGAACGTGACTGAGTATGGGGGACAGTGGGTGATAGAACGTGACTGAGTATGGGGGACAGTGTGTGATAGAACGTGACTGAGTATCGAGGACAGTGTGTGATAGAATGTGACTGAGTATGGGGGACAGTGTGTGATAGAACGTGACTGAGTATGGGGGACAGCGTATGATAGAACGTGACTGAGTATGGGGGACAGTGTGTGATTGAACGTGACTGAGTATGGGGGACAGTGTGTGATAGAACGTGACTGATTATGGAGGACAGTGTGTGATAGAACGTGACTAAGTATGGGGGACAGTGTGTGATAGAACGTGACTGATTATGGAGGACAGTGTGTGATAGAACGTGACTGAGTATGGGGGGCAGTGTGTGATAGAATGTGACTGAGTATGGACGACAGTGTGTGATAGAACGTGACTGAGTTTGGGGGACAGTGTAAGATAGAACTTGACTGAGTATGGGGGACAGTGTGTGATAGAACGTGACTGAGTATGGGGGACAGTGTGTGATAGAACGTGACTGAATAACGAGGGCAGTGTGTGATAGAATGTGACTGAGTATGGGGGACAGTGTGTGATAGAACGTGACTGAGTATGGCGGAGAGTGAGTGATTGAACGTGACTGAGTATGGGGGACAGTGTGTGATAGAACGTGACTGATTATGGAGGACAGTGTGTGATAGAACGTGACTGAGTATGGAGGACAGTGTGTGATAGAACGTGACTGAGTATGGTGGACAGTGTGTGATGGAACGTGACTGAGTATTGGGGACAGTGTGTGATGGAACGTGACTGACTATGGAGGACAGTGTGTGATAGAACGTGACTGAGTATGGAGGACAGTGTGTGATAGAACGTGACTGAGTATGGGGGACAGTGTGTGATAGAACGTGACTGAGTATGGTGGACAGTGTGTGATGGAACGTGACTGAGTATTGGGGACAGTGTGTGATAGAACGTGACTGAGTATGGGGCACAGTGTGTGATAGAACGTGACTGAGTATGGGGGACAGTGTCTGATAGAACGTGACTGAGTATGGAGGACAGTGTGTGATAGAACGTGACTGAGTATGGGGGACAGTGTGTGATAGAACGTGACTGAGTATGGAGGACAGTGTGTGATAGAACGTGAATGAGTATGGTGGACAGTGTGTGATAGAATGTGACTGAGTATGAGGAAAAGTGTGTTAAATAACGTGACTGAGTATGGAGGACAGTGTGTGATAGAACGTGAATGAGTATGGAGGACAGTGTGTGATAGAACGTGACTGAGTATGGGGGACAGTGTGTGATAGAACGTGAATGAGTATGGAGGACAGTTTGTGATAGAACGTGACTGAGTATGGGGGACAGTGTGTGATAGAACGTGACTGAGTACGGAGGACAGTGTGTGATAGAACGTGACTGAGTATGGGGGCCAGTGTATGATAGAACGTGCCTGAGTATGGAGGTCATTGTGTGATCGAACGTGACTGAGTATGGGGGACAGTGTGTGATAGAACGTGACTGAGTATGGGGGACAGTGTGTGATAGAACGTGACTGAGTATGGGGGACAGTCTGTGATAGAAAGTGACTGACTATGGGGGACAGTGTATGATAGAACGTGACTGAGTATGGGGGACAGTGTGTGATAGAACGTGACTGAGTAAGGAGGACAGTGTGTGATAGAACGTGACTGAGTATGGAGGACAGTGTGTGATAGAACGTGACTGAGTATGGAGGACAGTCTTTGATAGACCGTGACTGAGTATGGGGGACTGTGTGTGATAGAACGTGAATGAGTATGGGGCACAGTCTGTGATAGAACGTGACTGAGTATGGGGGACAGTGGGTGATAGAACGTGACTGAGTATCGGGGACAGTGTGTGATAGAACGTGACTGAGTATGGGGGACACTGTGTGATAGAACGTAACTGAGTATGGGGGACAGTGTGTGATAGAACGTGACTGAGTATGGGGGAGAGTGTGCGAGAGAACGTGACAGAGTATGGGGGACAGTATGTGATAGAACGTGACTGAGTATGGGGGACAGTGTGTGATAGAACGTGACTGAGTATGTGGGAAAGTGTGTGATAGACCGTGACTGAGTATGGGGGACAGTGTGTGATAGAACGTGACTGATTATGGGGGACAGTGTGTGATAGAACGTTACTGAGTATGGGGGACAGTGTGTGATAGAACGTGACTGAGTATGAGGGACAGTGTGTGATAGACAGAGACTGAGTATGGGGGACATTGTGTGATAGAACTTGACTGAGTATGGGGGACAGTGTGTGATACAACGTGTCTGAGAATGTGGACAGTGTGTGATAGAACGTGACTGAATATGAGGGACAGTGTGTGATAGAACGTGACTGAGTATGAAGGAACGTGTGTAATAGAAAGTGACTGAGTATGGGGGACAGTGTGTGATAGAACGTGACTGAGTATGGGGGACAGTGTGTGATACAACGTGTCTGAGTATGTGGACAGTGTGTGATTGAACGTGACTGAGTATGGAGGACAGTGTATGATAGAACGTGACTGAGTATGGGGGTCAGTGTGTGATAGAACGTGACTGAGTATGGTAATCTGTGTGTGATAGAACGTGACTGAGTATGGGGGACAGTGTGTGATAGAACGTGACTGAGTATGGGGCACAGTGTGTGATAGAACGTGACTGAGTATGGGGGACAGTGTCTGATAGAACGTGACTGAGTATGAGGGACAGTGTGTGATAGAACGTGACTGAGTATGGGGGACAGTGTGTGATAGAACGTGACTGAGTATGGAGGACAGTGTATGATAGAACGTGACTGAGTATGGGGGACAGTGTGTGATAGAACGTGACTGAGTATGGGGGACAGTGTGTGATAGAACGTGACTGAGTATGGGGGACAGTGTGTGATAGAAAGTGACTGAGTATGAGGGACAGTGTATGATAGAACGTGACTGAGTATGGGGGACAGTGTGTGATAGAACGTGACTGAGTAAGGAGGACAGTGTGTGATAGAACGTGACTGAGTATGGAGGACAGTGTGTGATAGAACGTGACTGAGTATGGAGGACAGTGTGTGATAGACCGTGACTGAGTATGGGGGACTGTGTGTGATAGAACGTGACTGAGTATGGGGACAGTGTGTGATAGAACGTGACTGAGTATGGGGGACAGTGGGTGATAGAACGTGACTGAGTATGGGGACAGTGTGTGATAGAACGTGACTGAGTATGGGGGACACTGTGTGATAGAACGTGACTGAGTATGGGGGACAGTGTGTGATAGAACGTGACTGAGTATGGGGGAGAGTGTGTGATAGAACGTGACAGAGTATGGGGGACAGTATGTGATAGAACGTGACTGAGTATGGGGGACAGTGTGTGATAGAACGTGACTGAGTATGTGGGACAGTGTGTGATAGACCGTGACTGAGTATGGGGGACAGTGTGTGATAGAACGTGACTGATTATGGGGGACAGTGTGTGATAGAACGTTACTGAGTATGGGGGACAGTGTGTGATAGAACGTGACTGAGTATGGGGACAGTGTGTGATAGAACGTGAATGAGTATGGGGGACAGTGTGTGATAGAACGTGACTGAGTATGGGGGACAGTGTGTGATAGAACGTGTCTGAGTATGGGGACAGTGTGTGATAGAACGTGACTGAGTATGGGGACAGTGTGTGATAGAACGTGACTGAGTATGAGGACAGTGTGTGATAGAAAGTGACTGAGTATGGGGGACAGTGTGTGATAGAACGTGACTGAGTATGGGGGACAGTGTGTGATAGAACGTGTCTGAGTATGGGGACAGTGTGTGATTGAACGTGACTGAGTATGGAGGACAGTGTATGATAGAACGTGACTGAGTATGGGGGTCAGTGTGTGATAGAACGTGACTGAGTATGGGGACAGTGTGTGATAGAACGTGACTGAGTATGGGGGACAGTGTATGATAGAACGTGACTGAGTATGGGGGTCAGTGTGTGATAGAACGTGACTGAATATGGGGGACAGTGTGTGATAGAACGTGACTGAGTATGGAGGACAGTGTGTGATAGAACGTGACTGAGTATGGGGACAGTGTGTGATAGAACGTGACTGAGTATGGGGGACAATGTGTGATAGAACGTGACTGAGTATGGGGGACAGTGTGTGATAGAACGTGACTGAGTATGGTGGACAGTGTGTGATAGAACGTGACTGAATATGGGGGACAGTGTGTGATCGAACGTGACTGAGTATGGGGGACAGTGTGTGAAAGAACGTGACTGAGTATTTGGGACAGTGTGTGATAGAACGTGACTGAGTATGGTGGACAGTGTGTGATAGAACGTGACTGAGTATGGGGCACAGTGTGTGATAGAACGTGACTGTATGGGGGACAGTGTGTGATAGAACGTGACTGACTATGAGGGACAGTGTGCAAGAGAACGTGACAGAATATGGGGGACAGTATGTGATAGAACGTGACTGAGTATGGGGGACAGTGTGTGATAGAACGTGACTGAGTATGGAGGACAGTGTGTGATAGAACGTGACTGAGTATGGGGGACAGTGTGTGATAGAACGTGACTGAGAATGGAGGACAGTGTGTGATAGAACGTGACTGAGTATGGGGGACAGTGTGTGATAGAACGTGACTGAGAATGTGGTCAGTGTGTGATAGAACGTGACTGAGTATGGCGGACAGTGTGTGATAGAACGTGACTGAGTATGGGGTCAGTGTGTGATAGAACGTGACTGAGTATGGGGACAGTGTGTGATAGAACGTGACTGAGTATGGGGGACAGTGTGTGATAGAATGTGACTGAGTATGAGGAAAAGTGTGTTACAGAACGTGACTGAGTATGGGGGACAGTGTGTGATAGAACGTGACTGAGTATGGAGGACAGTTTGTGATAGAACGTGACTGAGTATGGGGGGCAGTGTGTGATAGAACGTGACTGAGTATGGGGGACAGTGTGTGATAGAACGTGACTGAGTATCGGGGACAGTGTGTGATAGAACGTGACTGAGTTTGGGGGACAGTGTGTGATAGAACGTGACTGAGTATCGAGGACAGTGTGTGATAGAACGTGACTGAGTATGGGAGACAGTGTGTGATACAACGTGACTGAGTATGGGGGACAGTGTGTGATAGAACGTGACTGAATATCGAGGACAGTGTGTGATAGAATGTGACTGAGTATGGGGGACAGTGTGTGATAGAATGTGACTGAGTATGGGGGACAGTGTGTGATAGAACGTGACTGAGTATGGGGGACAGTGGGTGATAGAACGTGACTGAGTATGGGGGACAGTGTGTGATAGAACGTGACTGAGTATGGAGGACAGTGTGTGATAGAACGTGACTGAGTATGGGGGACAGTGTGTGATAGAACGTGACTGAGTATGGACGACAGTGTGTGATAGAACGTGACTGAGTATGGGGGCCAGTGTGTGATAGAACGTGACTGAGTATGGGGGACAGTGTGTGATAGAACGTGACTGAGTATGGGGGACAGTGTGTGATAGAACGTGACTGAGTATGGGGACAGTGTGTGATAGAACGTGACTGAGTATGGGGACAGTGTGTGATAGAACGTGACTGAGTATGGAGGACAGTGTGTGATAGAACGTGACTGAGTATGGGGGACAGTGTGTGATAGAACGTGACTGAGTATGGGGACAGTGTGTGATTGAACGTGACTGAGTATGGGGGACAGTGTGTGATAGAACGTGACTGAGTATGGAGGACAGTGTGTGATAGAACGTGACTGAGTATGGGGACAGTGTGTGATAGAACGTGACTGAGTATGGGGGACAGTGTGTGATGGAACGTGACTGAGTATGGGGACAGTGTGTGATAGAACGTGACTGACTATGGGGGACAGTGTGTGATAGAACGTGACTGAGTATGGGGACAGTGTGTGATAGAACGTGACTGAGTATGGGGACAGTGTGTGATAGAACGTGACTGAGTATGGGGACAGTGTGTGATAGAACGTGACTGAGTATTGGGGACAGTGTGTGATAGAACGTGACTGAGTATGGGGACAGTGTGTGTTAGAACGTGACTGAGTATGGGGACAGTGTGTGATAGAACGTGACTGAGTATGGAGGACAGTGTGTGATAGAACGTGACTGAGTATGGGGGACAGTGTGTGATAGAACGTGACTGAGTATGGAGGACAGTGTGTGATAGAACGTGACTGAGTATGGTGGACAGTGTGTGATAGAACGTGACTGAGTATGGGGACAGTGTGTGATAGAACGTGACTGAGTATGGAGGACAGTGTGTGATAGAACGTGACTGAGTATGGGGACAGTGTGTGATAGAACGTGACTGAGTATGGGGACAGTGTGTGATAGAACGTGACTGAGTATGGGGACAGTGTGTGATAGAACGTGACTGAGTATGGAGGACAGTGTGTGATAGAACGTGACTGAGTATGGGGGACAGTGTGTGATAGAACGTGACTGAGTATGGGGACAGTGTGTGATAGAACGTGACTGAGTATGGGGGACAGTGTGTGATAGAACGTGACTGAGTATGGGGACAGTGTGTGATAGAACGTGACTGAGTATGGGGGACAGTGTGTGATAGAACGTGACTGAGTATGGGGGACAGTGTGTGATAGAACGTGACTGAGTATGGAGGACAGTGTGTGATAGAACGTGACTGAGTATGGGGGACAGTGTGTGATAGAACGTGACTGAGTATGGGGACAGTGTGTGATAGAACGTGACTGAGTATGGGGGACAGTGTGTGATAGAACGTGACTGAGTATGGGGGACAGTGTGTGATAGAACGTGACTGAGTATGGAGGACAGTGTGTGATAGAACGTGACTGAGTATGGGGGACAGTGTGTGATAGAACGTGACTGAGTATGGAGGACAGTGTGTGATAGAACGTGACTGAGTATGGGGACAGTGTGTGATAGAACGTGACTGAGTATGGGGGACAGTGTGTGATAGAACGTGACTGAGTATGGGGACAGTGTGTGATTGAACGTGACTGAGTATGGGGGACAGTGTGTGATTGAACGTGACTGAGTATGGGGACAGTGTGTGATAGAACGTGACTGAGTATGGGGGACAGTGTGTGATAGAACGTGACTGAGTATGGGGACAGTGTGTGATAGAACGTGACTGAGTATGGGGGACAGTGTGTGATAGAACGTGACTGAGTATGGGGGACAGTGTGTGATAGAACGTGACTGAGTATGGGGGACAGTGTGTGATAGAACGTGACTGAGTATGGGGACAGTGTGTGATAGAACGTGACTGAGTATGGGGACAGTGTGTGATAGAACGTGACTGAGTATGGGGGACAGTGTGTGATAGAACGTGACTGAGTATGGGGACAGTGTGTGATAGAACGTGACTGAGTATGGGGACAGTGTGTGATAGAACGTGACTGAGTATGGGGGACAGTGTGTGATAGAACGTGACTGAGTATGGGGACAGTGTGTGATAGAACGTGACTGAGTATGGTGGACAGTGTGTGATAGAACGTGACTGAGTATGGAGGACAGTGTGTGATAGAACGTGACTGAGTATGGGGGACAGTGTGTGATAGAACGTGACTGAGTATGGGGACAGTGTGTGATAGAACGTGACTGAGTATGGGGGACAGTGTGTGATAGAACGTGACTGAGTATGGAGGGACAGTGTGTGATAGAACGTGACTGAGTATGGGGACAGTGTGTGATAGAACGTGACTGAGTATGGGGACAGTGTGTGATAGAACGTGACTGAGTATGGGGGACAGTGTGTGATAGAACGTGACTGAGTATGGGGGACAGTGTGTGATAGAACGTGACTGAGTATGGGGACAGTGTGTGATAGAACGTGACTGAGTATGGGGACAGTGTGTGATAGAACGTGACTGAGTATGGGGACAGTGTGTGATAGAACGTGACTGAGTATGGGGGACAGTGTGTGATAGAACGTGACTGAGTATGGGGACAGTGTGTGATAGAACGTGACTGAGTATGGGGACAGTGTGTGATAGAACGTGACTGAGTATGGAGGACAGTGTGTGATAGAACGTGACTGAGTATGGGGGACAGTGTGTGATAGAACGTGACTGAGTATGGGGACAGTGTGTGATAGAACGTGACTGAGTATGGGGACAGTGTGTGATAGAACGTGACTGAGTATGGGGACAGTGTGTGATAGAACGTGACTGAGTATGGGGGACAGTGTGTGATAGAACGTGACTGAGTATGGGAGACAGTGTGTGATAGAACGTGACTGAGTATGGAGGACAGTGTGTGATAGAACGTGACTGAGTATGGGGGACAGTGTGTGATAGAACGTGACTGAGTATGGGGACAGTGTGTGATAGAACGTGACTGAGTATGGGGGACAGTGTGTGATAGAACGTGACTGAGTATGGGGACAGTGTGTGATAGAACGTGACTGAGTATGGGGACAGTGTGTGATAGAACGTGACTGAGTATGGGGACAGTGTGTGATAGAACGTGACTGAGTATGGGGACAGTGTGTGATAGAACGTGACTGAGTATGGAGGGACAGTGTGTGATAGAACGTGACTGAGTATGGGGGACAGTGTGTGATAGAACGTGACTGAGTATGGGGGACAGTGTGTGATAGAACGTGACTGAGTATGGTGGACAGTGTGTGATAGAACGTGACTGAGTATGGGGACAGTGTGTGATAGAACGTGACTGAGTATGGGGACAGTGTGTGATAGAACGTGACTGAGTATGGGGGACAGTGTGTGATAGAACGTGACTGAGTATGGGGACAGTGTGTGATAGAACGTGACTGAGTATGGAGGGACAGTGTGTGATAGAACGTGACTGAGTATGGGGGACAGTGTGTGATAGAACGTGACTGAGTATGGAGGACAGTGTGTGATAGAACGTGACTGAGTATGGGGGACAGTGTGTGAGAGAACGTGACTGAGTATGGGGACAGTGTGTGATAGAACGTGACTGAGTATGGGGACAGTGTGTGATAGAACGTGACTGAGTATGGGGACAGTGTGTGATAGAACGTGACTGAGTATGGGGACAGTGTGTGATAGAACGTGACTGAGTATGGGGACAGTGTGTGATAGAACGTGACTGAGTATGGAGGACAGTGTGTGATAGAACGTGACTGAGTATGGGGGACAGTGTGTGATAGAACGTGACTGAGTATGGGGACAGTGTGTGATAGAACGTGACTGAGTATGGGGACAGTGTGTGATAGAACGTGACTGAGTATGGGGACAGTGTGTGATAGAACGTGACTGAGTATGGGGACAGTGTGTGATAGAACGTGACTGAGTATGGGGGACAGTGTGTGATAGAACGTGACTGAGTATGGGGACAGTGTGTGATAGAACGTGACTGAGTATGGGGGACAGTGTGTGATAGAACGTGACTGAGTATGGGGACAGTGTGTGATAGAACGTGACTGAGTATGGGGGACAGTGTGTGATAGAACGTGACTGAGTATGGGGACAGTGTGTGATAGAACGTGACTGAGTATGGGGACAGTGTGTGATAGAACGTGACTGAGTATGGGGACAGTGTGTGATAGAACGTGACTGAGTATGGGGACAGTGTGTGATAGAACGTGACTGAGTATGGGGACAGTGTGTGATAGAACGTGACTGAGTATGGGGACAGTGTGTGATAGAACGTGACTGAGTATGGGGGACAGTGTGTGATAGAACGTGACTGAGTATGGGGGACAGTGTGTGATTGAACGTGACTGAGTATGGGGACAGTGTGTGATAGAACGTGACTGAGTATGGGGGACAGTGTGTGATAGAACGTGACTGAGTATGGGGACAGTGTGTGATAGAACGTGACTGAGTATGGGGACAGTGTGTGATAGAACGTGACTGAGTATGGGGACAGTGTGTGATAGAACGTGACTGAGTATGGGGACAGTGTGTGATAGAACGTGACTGAGTATGGGGGACAGTGTGTGATAGAACGTGACTGAGTATGGGGACAGTGTGTGATAGAACGTGACTGAGTATGGGGGACAGTGTGTGATAGAACGTGACTGAGTATGGGGACAGTGTGTGATAGAACGTGACTGAGTATGGGGGACAGTGTGTGATAGAACGTGACTGAGTATGGGGGACAGTGTGTGATAGAACGTGACTGAGTATGGGGGACAGTGTGTGATAGAACGTGACTGAGTATGGGGACAGTGTGTGATAGAACGTGACTGAGTATGGGGGACAGTGTGTGATAGAACGTGACTGAGTATGGGGACAGTGTGTGATAGAACGTGACTGAGTATGGGGGACAGTGTGTGATAGAACGTGACTGAGTATGGGGGACAGTGTGTGATAGAACGTGACTGAGTATGGGGGACAGTGTGTGATAGAACGTGACTGAGTATGGGGGACAGTGTGTGATAGAACGTGACTGAGTATGGAGGACAGTGTGTGATAGAACGTGACTGAGTATGGGGACAGTGTGTGATAGAACGTGACTGAGTATGGGGACAGTGTGTGATAGAACGTGACTGAGTATGGGGGACTGTGTGTGATAGAACGTGACTGAGTATGGGGGACAGTGTGTGATTGAACGTGACTGAGTATGGAGGACAGTGTGTGATAGAACGTGACTGAGTATGGGGGACAGTGTGTGATAGAACGTGACTGAGTATGGGGACAGTGTGTGATAGAACGTGACTGAGTATGGGGGACAGTGTGTGATAGAACGTGACTGAGTATGGGGACAGTGTGTGATAGAACGTGACTGAGTATGGGGGACAGTGTGTGATAGAACGTGACTGAGTATGGGGACAGTGTGTGATAGAACGTGACTGAGTATGGGGGACAGTGTGTGATAGAACGTGACTGAGTATGGAGGACAGTGTGTGATAGAACGTGACTGAGTATGGGGGACAGTGTGTGATAGAACGTGACTGAGTATGGGGGACAGTGTGTGATAGAACGTGACTGAGTATGGGGACAGTGTGTGATAGAACGTGACTGAGTATGGGGGACAGTGTGTGATAGAACGTGACTGAGTATGGGGACAGTGTGTGATAGAACGTGACTGAGTATGGGGGACAGTGTGTGATAGAACGTGACTGAGTATGGGGACAGTGTGTGATAGAACGTGACTGAGTATGGGGACAGTGTGTGATAGAACGTGACTGAGTATGGGGGACAGTGTGTGATAGAACGTGACTGAGTATGGGGACAGTGTGTGATAGAACGTGACTGAGTATGGGGGACAGTGTGTGATAGAACGTGACTGAGTATGGGGACAGTGTGTGATAGAACGTGACTGAGTATGGGGACAGTGTGTGATAGAACGTGACTGAGTATGGGGACAGTGTGTGATAGAACGTGACTGAGTATGGGGACAGTGTGTGATAGAACGTGACTGAGTATGGGGACAGTGTGTGATAGAACGTGACTGAGTATGGGGACAGTGTGTGATAGAACGTGACTGAGTATGGGGACAGTGTGTGATAGAACGTGACTGAGTATGGGGACAGTGTGTGATAGAACGTGACTGAGTATGGGGGACAGTGTGTGATAGAACGTGACTGAGTATGGGGACAGTGTGTGATAGAACGTGACTGAGTATGGGGGACAGTGTGTGATAGAACGTGACTGAGTATGGGGGACAGTGTGTGATAGAACGTGACTGAGTATGGGGGACAGTGTGTGATAGAACGTGACTGAGTATGGGGGACAGTGTGTGATAGAACGTGACTGAGTATGGGGACAGTGTGTGATAGAACGTGACTGAGTATGGGGGACAGTGTGTGATAGAACGTGACTGAGTATGGGGACAGTGTGTGATAGAACGTGACTGAGTATGGGGGACAGTGTGTGATAGAACGTGACTGAGTATGGGGACAGTGTGTGATAGAACGTGACTGAGTATGGAGGACAGTGTGTGATAGAACGTGACTGAGTATGGGGGACAGTGTGTGATAGAACGTGACTGAGTATGGAGGACAGTGTGTGATAGAACGTGACTGAGTATGGGGGACAGTGTGTGATAGAACGTGACTGAGTATGGGGACAGTGTGTGATAGAACGTGACTGAGTATGGGGGACAGTGTGTGATAGAACGTGACTGAGTATGGGGACAGTGTGTGATAGAACGTGACTGAGTATGGGGGACAGTGTGTGATAGAACGTGACTGAGTATGGGGACAGTGTGTGATAGAACGTGACTGAGTATGGGGGACAGTGTGTGATAGAACGTGACTGAGTATGGGGACAGTGTGTGATAGAACGTGACTGAGTATGGGGACAGTGTGTGATAGAACGTGACTGAGTATGGGGACAGTGTGTGATAGAACGTGACTGAGTATGGGGACAGTGTGTGATAGAACGTGACTGAGTATGGAGGACAGTGTGTGATAGAACGTGACTGAGTATGGGGACAGTGTGTGATAGAACGTGACTGAGTATGGGGGACAGTGTGTGATAGAACGTGACTGAGTATGGGGGACAGTGTGTGATAGAACGTGACTGAGTATGGGGACAGTGTGTGATAGAACGTGACTGAGTATGGGGGACAGTGTGTGATAGAACGTGACTGAGTATGGAGGACAGTGTGTGATAGAACGTGACTGAGTATGGGGACAGTGTGTGATAGAACGTGACTGAGTATGGGGGACAGTGTGTGATAGAACGTGACTGAGTATGGGGACAGTGTGTGATAGAACGTGACTGAGTATGGGGGACAGTGTGTGATAGAACGTGACTGAGTATGGAGGACAGTGTGTGATAGAACGTGACTGAGTATGGGGGACAGTGTGTGATAGAACGTGACTGAGTATGGGGGACAGTGTGTGATAGAACGTGACTGAGTATGGGGGACAGTGTGTGATAGAACGTGACTGAGTATGGGGACAGTGTGTGATAGAACGTGACTGAGTATGGGGACAGTGTGTGATAGAACGTGACTGAGTATGGGGGACAGTGTGTGATAGAACGTGACTGAGTATGGGGACAGTGTGTGATAGAACGTGACTGAGTATGGGGGACAGTGTGTGATAGAACGTGACTGAGTATGGGGGACAGTGTGTGATAGAACGTGACTGAGTATGGGGACAGTGTGTGATAGAACGTGACTGAGTATGGGGGACAGTGTATGATAGAACGTGACTGAGTATGGGGGTCAGTGTGTGATAGAACGTGACTGAGTATGGGGGGACAGTGTGTGATAGAACGTGACTGAGTATGGAGGACAGTGTGTGATAGAACGTGACTGAGTATGGGGGACAGTGTTTGATAGAACGTGACTGAGTAGGGGGACAGTGTGTGATAGAACGTGACTGAGTATGGGGACAGTGTGTGATAGAACGTGACTGAGTATGGGGACAGTGTGTGATAGAACGTGACTGAGTATGGGGGACAGTGTGTGATAGAACGTGACTGAGTATGGGGGACAGTGTTGATAGAACGTGACTGAGTATGGGGGTCAGTGTGTGATAGAACGTGACTGAGTATGGGGACAGTGTGTGATAGAACGTGACTGAGTATGGGGGACAGTGTGTGATAGAACGTGACTGAGTATGGGGGACAGTGTGTGATAGAACGTGACTGAGTATGGGGGACAGTGTGTGATAGAACGTGACTGAGTATGGGGGACAGTGTGTGATAGAACGTGACTGAGTATGGGGGACAGTGTGTGATAGAACGTGACTGAGTATGGGGGACAGTGTGTGATAGAACGTGACTGAGTATGGGGGACAGTGTGTGATAGAACGTGACTGAGTATGGGGACAGTGTGTGATAGAACGTGACTGAGTATGGGGGACAGTGTGTGATAGAACGTGACTGAGTATGGGGGACAGTGTGTGATAGAACGTGACTGAGTATGGGGGACAGTGTGTGATAGAACGTGACTGAGTATGGGGGACAGTGTGTGATAGAACGTGACTGAGTATGGGGGACAGTGTGTGATAGAACGTGACTGAGTATGGGGGACAGTGTGTGATAGAACGTGACTGAGTATGGGGGACAGTGTGTGATAGAACGTGACTGAGTATGGGGGACAGTGTGTGATAGAACGTGACTGAGTATGGGGGACAGTGTGTGATAGAACGTGACTGAGTATGGGGGACAGTGTGTGATAGAACGTGACTGAGTATGGGGGACAGTGTGTGATAGAACGTGACTGAGTATGGGGGACAGTGTGTGATAGAACGTGACTGAGTATGGGGGACAGTGTGTGATAGAACGTGACTGAGTATGGGGGACAGTGTGTGATAGAACGTGACTGAGTATGGGGGACAGTGTGTGATAGAACGTGACTGAGTATGGGGGACAGTGTGTGATAGAACGTGACTGAGTATGGGGGACAGTGTGTGATAGAACGTGACTGAGTATGGGGGACAGTGTGTGATAGAACGTGACTGAGTATGGGGGACAGTGTGTGATAGAACGTGACTGAGTATGGGGGACAGTGTGTGATAGAACGTGACTGAGTATGGGGGACAGTGTGTGATAGAACGTGACTGAGTATGGGGGACAGTGTGTGATAGAACGTGACTGAGTATGGGGGACAGTGTGTGATAGAACGTGACTGAGTATGGGGGACAGTGTGTGATAGAACGTGACTGAGTATGGGGGACAGTGTGTGATAGAACGTGACTGAGTATGGGGGACAGTGTGTGATAGAACGTGACTGAGTATGGGGGACAGTGTGTGATAGAACGTGACTGAGTATGGGGGACAGTGTGTGATAGAACGTGACTGAGTATGGGGGACAGTGTGTGATAGAACGTGACTGAGTATGGGGGACAGTGTGTGATAGAACGTGACTGAGTATGGGGGACAGTGTGTGATAGAACGTGACTGAGTATGGGGGACAGTGTGTGATAGAACGTGACTGAGTATGGGGGACAGTGTGTGATAGAACGTGACTGAGTATGGGGGACAGTGTGTGATAGAACGTGACTGAGTATGGGGGACAGTGTGTGATAGAACGTGACTGAGTATGGGGACAGTGTGTGATAGAACGTGACTGAGTATGGGGGACAGTGTGTGATAGAACGTGACTGAGTATGGGGGACAGTGTGTGATAGAACGTGACTGAGTATGGGGGACAGTGTGTGATAGAACGTGACTGAGTATGGGGGACAGTGTGTGATAGAACGTGACTGAGTATGGGGGACAGTGTGTGATAGAACGTGACTGAGTATGGGGGACAGTGTGTGATAGAACGTGACTGAGTATGGGGGACAGTGTGTGATAGAACGTGACTGAGTATGGGGGACAGTGTGTGATAGAACGTGACTGAGTATGGGGGACAGTGTGTGATAGAACGTGACTGAGTATGGGGGACAGTGTGTGATAGAACGTGACTGAGTATGGGGGACAGTGTGTGATAGAACGTGACTGAGTATGGGGGACAGTGTGTGATAGAACGTGACTGAGTATGGGGGACAGTGTGTGATAGAACGTGACTGAGTATGGGGGACAGTGTGTGATAGAACGTGACTGAGTATGGGGGACAGTGTGTGATAGAACGTGACTGAGTATGGGGGACAGTGTGTGATAGAACGTGACTGAGTATGGGGGACAGTGTGTGATAGAACGTGACTGAGTATGGGGGACAGTGTGTGATAGAACGTGACTGAGTATGGGGGACAGTGTGTGATAGAACGTGACTGAGTATGGGGGACAGTGTGTGATAGAACGTGACTGAGTATGGGGGACAGTGTGTGATAGAACGTGACTGAGTATGGGGACAGTGTGTGATAGAACGTGACTGAGTATGGGGGACAGTGTGTGATAGAACGTGACTGAGTATGGGGGACAGTGTGTGATAGAACGTGACTGAGTATGGGGGACAGTGTGTGATAGAACGTGACTGAGTATGGGGGACAGTGTGTGATAGAACGTGACTGAGTATGGGGGACAGTGTGTGATAGAACGTGACTGAGTATGGGGGACAGTGTGTGATAGAACGTGACTGAGTATGGGGGACAGTGTGTGATAGAACGTGACTGAGTATGGGGGACAGTGTGTGATAGAACGTGACTGAGTATGGGGGACAGTGTGTGATAGAACGTGACTGAGTATGGGGGACAGTGTGTGATAGAACGTGACTGAGTATGGGGGACAGTGTGTGATAGAACGTGACTGAGTATGGGGGACAGTGTGTGATAGAACGTGACTGAGTATGGGGGACAGTGTGTGATAGAACGTGACTGAGTATGGGGGACAGTGTGTGATAGAACGTGACTGAGTATGGGGGACAGTGTGTGATAGAACGTGACTGAGTATGGGGGACAGTGTGTGATAGAACGTGACTGAGTATGGGGGACAGTGTGTGATAGAACGTGACTGAGTATGGGGGACAGTGTGTGATAGAACGTGACTGAGTATGGGGGACAGTGTGTGATAGAACGTGACTGAGTATGGGGGACAGTGTGTGATAGAACGTGACTGAGTATGGGGGACAGTGTGTGATAGAACGTGACTGAGTATGGGGGACAGTGTGTGATAGAACGTGACTGAGTATGGGGGACAGTGTGTGATAGAACGTGACTGAGTATGGGGGACAGTGTGTGATAGAACGTGACTGAGTATGGGGGACAGTGTGTGATAGAACGTGACTGAGTATGGGGGACAGTGTGTGATAGAACGTGACTGAGTATGGGGGACAGTGTGTGATAGAACGTGACTGAGTATGGGGGACAGTGTGTGATAGAACGTGACTGAGTATGGGGGACAGTGTGTGATAGAACGTGACTGAGTATGGGGGACAGTGTGTGATAGAACGTGACTGAGTATGGGGGACAGTGTGTGATAGAACGTGACTGAGTATGGGGGACAGTGTGTGATAGAACGTGACTGAGTATGGGGGACAGTGTGTGATAGAACGTGACTGAGTATGGGGGACAGTGTGTGATAGAACGTGACTGAGTATGGGGGACAGTGTGTGATAGAACGTGACTGAGTATGGGGACAGTGTGTGATAGAACGTGACTGAGTATGGGGGACAGTGTGTGATAGAACGTGACTGAGTATGGGGGACAGTGTGTGATAGAACGTGACTGAGTATGGGGGACAGTGTGTGATAGAACGTGACTGAGTATGGGGGACAGTGTGTGATAGAACGTGACTGAGTATGGGGGACAGTGTGTGATAGAACGTGACTGAGTATGGGGGACAGTGTGTGATAGAACGTGACTGAGTATGGGGGACAGTGTGTGATAGAACGTGACTGAGTATGGGGGACAGTGTGTGATAGAACGTGACTGAGTATGGGGGACAGTGTGTGATAGAACGTGACTGAGTATGGGGGACAGTGTGTGATAGAACGTGACTGAGTATGGGGGACAGTGTGTGATAGAACGTGACTGAGTATGGGGGACAGTGTGTGATAGAACGTGACTGAGTATGGGGGACAGTGTGTGATAGAACGTGACTGAGTATGGGGGACAGTGTGTGATAGAACGTGACTGAGTATGGGGGACAGTGTGTGATAGAACGTGACTGAGTATGGGGGACAGTGTGTGATAGAACGTGACTGAGTATGGGGGACAGTGTGTGATAGAACGTGACTGAGTATGGGGGACAGTGTGTGATAGAACGTGACTGAGTATGGGGGACAGTGTGTGATAGAACGTGACTGAGTATGGGGGACAGTGTGTGATAGAACGTGACTGAGTATGGGGGACAGTGTGTGATAGAACGTGACTGAGTATGGGGGACAGTGTGTGATAGAACGTGACTGAGTATGGGGGACAGTGTGTGATAGAACGTGACTGAGTATGGGGGACAGTGTGTGATAGAACGTGACTGAGTATGGGGGACAGTGTGTGATAGAACGTGACTGAGTATGGGGGACAGTGTGTGATAGAACGTGACTGAGTATGGGGGACAGTGTGTGATAGAACGTGACTGAGTATGGGGGACAGTGTGTGATAGAACGTGACTGAGTATGGGGGACAGTGTGTGATAGAACGTGACTGAGTATGGGGGACAGTGTGTGATAGAACGTGACTGAGTATGGGGGACAGTGTGTGATAGAACGTGACTGAGTATGGGGGACAGTGTGTGATAGAACGTGACTGAGTATGGGGGACAGTGTGTGATAGAACGTGACTGAGTATGGGGGACAGTGTGTGATAGAACGTGACTGAGTATGGGGGACAGTGTGTGATAGAACGTGACTGAGTATGGGGGACAGTGTGTGATAGAACGTGACTGAGTATGGGGACAGTGTGTGATAGAACGTGACTGAGTATGGGGGACAGTGTGTGATAGAACGTGACTGAGTATGGGGGACAGTGTGTGATAGAACGTGACTGAGTATGGGGGACAGTGTGTGATAGAACGTGACTGAGTATGGGGGACAGTGTGTGATAGAACGTGACTGAGTATGGGGGACAGTGTGTGATAGAACGTGACTGAGTATGGGGACAGTGTGTGATAGAACGTGACTGAGTATGGGGGACAGTGTGTGATAGAACGTGACTGAGTATGGGGGACAGTGTGTGATAGAACGTGACTGAGTATGGGGGACAGTGTGTGATAGAACGTGACTGAGTATGGGGGACAGTGTGTGATAGAACGTGACTGAGTATGGGGGACAGTGTGTGATAGAACGTGACTGAGTATGGGGGACAGTGTGTGATAGAACGTGACTGAGTATGGGGGACAGTGTGTGATAGAACGTGACTGAGTATGGGGGACAGTGTGTGATAGAACGTGACTGAGTATGGGGGACAGTGTGTGATAGAACGTGACTGAGTATGGGGGACAGTGTGTGATAGAACGTGACTGAGTATGGGGGACAGTGTGTGATAGAACGTGACTGAGTATGGGGGACAGTGTGTGATAGAACGTGACTGAGTATGGGGGACAGTGTGTGATAGAACGTGACTGAGTATGGGGGACAGTGTGTGATAGAACGTGACTGAGTATGGGGGACAGTGTGTGATAGAACGTGACTGAGTATGGGGGACAGTGTGTGATAGAACGTGACTGAGTATGGGGGACAGTGTGTGATAGAACGTGACTGAGTATGGGGGACAGTGTGTGATAGAACGTGACTGAGTATGGGGGACAGTGTGTGATAGAACGTGACTGAGTATGGGGGACAGTGTGTGATAGAACGTGACTGAGTATGGGGGACAGTGTGTGATAGAACGTGACTGAGTATGGGGGACAGTGTGTGATAGAACGTGACTGAGTATGGGGGACAGTGTGTGATAGAACGTGACTGAGTATGGGGGACAGTGTGTGATAGAACGTGACTGAGTATGGGGGACAGTGTGTGATAGAACGT
Organism: Hemiscyllium ocellatum; assembly: GCF_020745735.1. Lineage (NCBI taxonomy): Eukaryota > Metazoa > Chordata > Chondrichthyes > Orectolobiformes > Hemiscylliidae > Hemiscyllium > Hemiscyllium ocellatum. Next base: position 43,686 of record NW_026867786.1, read on the forward strand.
GACTGAGTATGGGGGACAGTGTGTGATAGAACGTGACTGAGTATGGGGGACAGTGTGTGATAGAACGTGACTGAGTATGGGGGACAGTGTGTGATAGAACGTGACTGAGTATGGGGGACAGTGTGTGATAGAACGTGACTGAGTATGGGGGACAGTGTGTGATAGAACGTGACTGAGTATGGGGGACAGTGTGTGATAGAACGTGACTGAGTATGGGGGACAGTGTGTGATAGAACGTGACTGAGTATGGGGGACAGTGTGTGATAGAACGTGACTGAGTATGGGGGACAGTGTGTGATAGAACGTGACTGAGTATGGGGGACAGTGTGTGATAGAACGTGACTGAGTATGGGGGACAGTGTGTGATAGAACGTGACTGAGTATGGGGGACAGTGTGTGATAGAACGTGACTGAGTATGGGGGACAGTGTGTGATAGAACGTGACTGAGTATGGGGGACAGTGTGTGATAGAACGTGACTGAGTATGGGGGACAGTGTGTGATAGAACGTGACTGAGTATGGGGGACAGTGTGTGATAGAACGTGACTGAGTATGGGGGACAGTGTGTGATAGAACGTGACTGAGTATGGGGGACAGTGTGTGATAGAACGTGACTGAGTATGGGGGACAGTGTGTGATAGAACGTGACTGAGTATGGGGGACAGTGTGTGATAGAACGTGACTGAGTATGGGGGACAGTGTGTGATAGAACGTGACTGAGTATGGGGGACAGTGTGTGATAGAACGTGACTGAGTATGGGGGACAGTGTGTGATAGAACGTGACTGAGTATGGGGGACAGTGTGTGATAGAACGTGACTGAGTATGGGGGACAGTGTGTGATAGAACGTGACTGAGTATGGGGGACAGTGTGTGATAGAACGTGACTGAGTATGGGGGACAGTGTGTGATAGAACGTGACTGAGTATGGGGGACAGTGTGTGATAGAACGTGACTGAGTATGGGGGACAGTGTGTGATAGAACGTGACTGAGTATGGGGGACAGTGTGTGATAGAACGTGACTGAGTATGGGGGACAGTGTGTGATAGAACGTGACTGAGTATGGGGGACAGTGTGTGATAGAACGTGACTGAGTATGGGGACAGTGTGTGATAGAACGTGACTGAGTATGGGGGACAGTGTGTGATAGAACGTGACTGAGTATGGGGGACAGTGTGTGATAGAACGTGACTGAGTATGGGGGACAGTGTGTGATAGAACGTGACTGAGTATGGGGGACAGTGTGTGATAGAACGTGACTGAGTATGGGGGACAGTGTGTGATAGAACGTGACTGAGTATGGGGGACAGTGTGTGATAGAACGTGACTGAGTATGGGGGACAGTGTGTGATAGAACGTGACTGAGTATGGGGGACAGTGTGTGATAGAACGTGACTGAGTATGGGGGACAGTGTGTGATAGAACGTGACTGAGTATGGGGGACAGTGTGTGATAGAACGTGACTGAGTATGGGGGACAGTGTGTGATAGAACGTGACTGAGTATGGGGGACAGTGTGTGATAGAACGTGACTGAGTATGGGGGACAGTGTGTGATAGAACGTGACTGAGTATGGGGGACAGTGTGTGATAGAACGTGACTGAGTATGGGGGACAGTGTGTGATAGAACGTGACTGAGTATGGGGGACAGTGTGTGATAGAACGTGACTGAGTATGGGGGACAGTGTGTGATAGAACGTGACTGAGTATGGGGGACAGTGTGTGATAGAACGTGACTGAGTATGGGGACAGTGTGTGATAGAACGTGACTGAGTATGGGGGACAGTGTGTGATAGAACGTGACTGAGTATGGGGGACAGTGTGTGATAGAACGTGACTGAGTATGGGGGACAGTGTGTGATAGAACGTGACTGAGTATGGGGGACAGTGTGTGATAGAACGTGACTGAGTATGGGGGACAGTGTGTGATAGAACGTGACTGAGTATGGGGGACAGTGTGTGATAGAACGTGACTGAGTATGGGGGACAGTGTGTGATAGAACGTGACTGAGTATGGGGGACAGTGTGTGATAGAACGTGACTGAGTATGGGGGACAGTGTGTGATAGAACGTGACTGAGTATGGGGGACAGTGTGTGATAGAACGTGACTGAGTATGGGGGACAGTGTGTGATAGAACGTGACTGAGTATGGGGGACAGTGTGTGATAGAACGTGACTGAGTATGGGGGACAGTGTGTGATAGAACGTGACTGAGTATGGGGGACAGTGTGTGATAGAACGTGACTGAGTATGGGGGACAGTGTGTGATAGAACGTGACTGAGTATGGGGGACAGTGTGTGATAGAACGTGACTGAGTATGGGGGACAGTGTGTGATAGAACGTGACTGAGTATGGGGGACAGTGTGTGATAGAACGTGACTGAGTATGGGGGACAGTGTGTGATAGAACGTGACTGAGTATGGGGGACAGTGTGTGATAGAACGTGACTGAGTATGGGGGACAGTGTGTGATAGAACGTGACTGAGTATGGGGGACAGTGTGTGATAGAACGTGACTGAGTATGGGGGACAGTGTGTGATAGAACGTGACTGAGTATGGGGGACAGTGTGTGATAGAACGTGACTGAGTATGGGGGACAGTGTGTGATAGAACGTGACTGAGTATGGGGGACAGTGTGTGATAGAACGTGACTGAGTATGGGGGACAGTGTGTGATAGAACGTGACTGAGTATGGGGGACAGTGTGTGATAGAACGTGACTGAGTATGGGGACAGTGTGTGATAGAACGTGACTGAGTATGGGGACAGTGTGTGATAGAACGTGACTGAGTATGGGGGACAGTGTGTGATAGAACGTGACTGAGTATGGGGGACAGTGTGTGATAGAACGTGACTGAGTATGGGGGACAGTGTGTGATAGAACGTGACTGAGTATGGGGGACAGTGTGTGATAGAACGTGACTGAGTATGGGGGACAGTGTGTGATAGAACGTGACTGAGTATGGGGGACAGTGTGTGATAGAACGTGACTGAGTATGGGGGACAGTGTGTGATAGAACGTGACTGAGTATGGGGGACAGTGTGTGATAGAACGTGACTGAGTATGGGGGACAGTGTGTGATAGAACGTGACTGAGTATGGGGGACAGTGTGTGATAGAACGTGACTGAGTATGGGGGACAGTGTGTGATAGAACGTGACTGAGTATGGGGGACAGTGTGTGATAGAACGTGACTGAGTATGGGGGACAGTGTGTGATAGAACGTGACTGAGTATGGGGGACAGTGTGTGATAGAACGTGACTGAGTATGGGGGACAGTGTGTGATAGAACGTGACTGAGTATGGGGGACAGTGTGTGATAGAACGTGACTGAGTATGGGGGACAGTGTGTGATAGAACGTGACTGAGTATGGGGACAGTGTGTGATAGAACGTGACTGAGTATGGGGGACAGTGTGTGATAGAACGTGACTGAGTATGGGGGACAGTGTGTGATAGAACGTGACTGAGTATGGGGACAGTGTGTGATAGAACGTGACTGAGTATGGGGGACAGTGTGTGATAGAACGTGACTGAGTATGGGGGACAGTGTGTGATAGAACGTGACTGAGTATGGGGGACAGTGTGTGATAGAACGTGACTGAGTATGGGGGACAGTGTGTGATAGAACGTGACTGAGTATGGGGGACAGTGTGTGATAGAACGTGACTGAGTATGGGGGACAGTGTGTGATAGAACGTGACTGAGTATGGGGGACAGTGTGTGATAGAACGTGACTGAGTATGGGGGACAGTGTGTGATAGAACGTGACTGAGTATGGGGGACAGTGTGTGATAGAACGTGACTGAGTATGGGGGACAGTGTGTGATAGAACGTGACTGAGTATGGGGACAGTGTGTGATAGAACGTGACTGAGTATGGGGACAGTGTGTGATAGAACGTGACTGAGTATGGGGGACAGTGTGTGATAGAACGTGACTGAGTATGGGGGACAGTGTGTGATAGAACGTGACTGAGTATGGGGGACAGTGTGTGATAGAACGTGACTGAGTATGGGGACAGTGTGTGATAGAACGTGACTGAGTATGGGGGACAGTGTGTGATAGAACGTGACTGAGTATGGGGGACAGTGTGTGATAGAACGTGACTGAGTATGGGGGACAGTGTGTGATAGAACGTGACTGAGTATGGGGGACAGTGTGTGATAGAACGTGACTGAGTATGGGGGACAGTGTGTGATAGAACGTGACTGAGTATGGGGGACAGTGTGTGATAGAACGTGACTGAGTATGGGGGACAGTGTGTGATAGAACGTGACTGAGTATGGGGGACAGTGTGTGATAGAACGTGACTGAGTATGGGGGACAGTGTGTGATAGAACGTGACTGAGTATGGGGGACAGTGTGTGATAGAACGTGACTGAGTATGGGGGACAGTGTGTGATAGAACGTGACTGAGTATGGGGGACAGTGTGTGATAGAACGTGACTGAGTATGGGGGACAGTGTGTGATAGAACGTGACTGAGTATGGGGGACAGTGTGTGATAGAACGTGACTGAGTATGGGGGACAGTGTGTGATAGAACGTGACTGAGTATGGGGGACAGTGTGTGATAGAACGTGACTGAGTATGGGGGACAGTGTGTGATAGAACGTGACTGAGTATGGGGGACAGTGTGTGATAGAACGTGACTGAGTATGGGGACAGTGTGTGATAGAACGTGACTGAGTATGGGGGACAGTGTGTGATAGAACGTGACTGAGTATGGGGGACAGTGTGTGATAGAACGTGACTGAGTATGGGGGACAGTGTGTGATAGAACGTGACTGAGTATGGGGGACAGTGTGTGATAGAACGTGACTGAGTATGGGGGACAGTGTGTGATAGAACGTGACTGAGTATGGGGGACAGTGTGTGATAGAACGTGACTGAGTATGGGGGACAGTGTGTGATAGAACGTGACTGAGTATGGGGGACAGTGTGTGATAGAACGTGACTGAGTATGGGGGACAGTGTGTGATAGAACGTGACTGAGTATGGGGGACAGTGTGTGATAGAACGTGACTGAGTATGGGGGACAGTGTGTGATAGAACGTGACTGAGTATGGGGGACAGTGTGTGATAGAACGTGACTGAGTATGGGGGACAGTGTGTGATAGAACGTGACTGAGTATGGGGGACAGTGTGTGATAGAACGTGACTGAGTATGGGGGACAGTGTGTGATAGAACGTGACTGAGTATGGGGGACAGTGTGTGATAGAACGTGACTGAGTATGGGGGACAGTGTGTGATAGAACGTGACTGAGTATGGGGGACAGTGTGTGATAGAACGTGACTGAGTATGGGGGACAGTGTGTGATAGAACGTGACTGAGTATGGGGGACAGTGTGTGATAGAACGTGACTGAGTATGGGGGACAGTGTGTGATAGAACGTGACTGAGTATGGGGACAGTGTGTGATAGAACGTGACTGAGTATGGGGGACAGTGTGTGATAGAACGTGACTGAGTATGGGGACAGTGTGTGATAGAACGTGACTGAGTATGGGGGACAGTGTGTGATAGAACGTGACTGAGTATGGGGGACAGTGTGTGATAGAACGTGACTGAGTATGGGGGACAGTGTGTGATAGAACGTGACTGAGTATGGGGGACAGTGTGTGATAGAACGTGACTGAGTATGGGGGACAGTGTGTGATAGAACGTGACTGAGTATGGGGGACAGTGTGTGATAGAACGTGACTGAGTATGGGGACAGTGTGTGATAGAACGTGACTGAGTATGGGGGACAGTGTGTGATAGAACGTGACTGAGTATGGGGGACAGTGTGTGATAGAACGTGACTGAGTATGGGGGACAGTGTGTGATAGAACGTGACTGAGTATGGGGGACAGTGTGTGATAGAACGTGACTGAGTATGGGGACAGTGTGTGATAGAACGTGACTGAGTATGGGGACAGTGTGTGATAGAACGTGACTGAGTATGGGGGACAGTGTGTGATAGAACGTGACTGAGTATGGGGGACAGTGTGTGATAGAACGTGACTGAGTATGGGGGACAGTGTGTGATAGAACGTGACTGAGTATGGGGGACAGTGTGTGATAGAACGTGACTGAGTATGGGGGACAGTGTGTGATAGAACGTGACTGAGTATGGGGGACAGTGTGTGATAGAACGTGACTGAGTATGGGGGACAGTGTGTGATAGAACGTGACTGAGTATGGGGGACAGTGTGTGATAGAACGTGACTGAGTATGGGGGACAGTGTGTGATAGAACGTGACTGAGTATGGGGGACAGTGTGTGATAGAACGTGACTGAGTATGGGGGACAGTGTGTGATAGAACGTGACTGAGTATGGGGGACAGTGTGTGATAGAACGTGACTGAGTATGGGGGACAGTGTGTGATAGAACGTGACTGAGTATGGGGGACAGTGTGTGATAGAACGTGACTGAGTATGGGGGACAGTGTGTGATAGAACGTGACTGAGTATGGGGGACAGTGTGTGATAGAACGTGACTGAGTATGGGGGACAGTGTGTGATAGAACGTGACTGAGTATGGGGGACAGTGTGTGATAGAACGTGACTGAGTATGGGGGACAGTGTGTGATAGAACGTGACTGAGTATGGGGGACAGTGTGTGATAGAACGTGACTGAGTATGGGGGACAGTGTGTGATAGAACGTGACTGAGTATGGGGGACAGTGTGTGATAGAACGTGACTGAGTATGGGGACAGTGTGTGATAGAACGTGACTGAGTATGGGGGACAGTGTGTGATAGAACGTGACTGAGTATGGGGGACAGTGTGTGATAGAACGTGACTGAGTATGGGGGACAGTGTGTGATAGAACGTGACTGAGTATGGGGGACAGTGTGTGATAGAACGTGACTGAGTATGGGGGACAGTGTGTGATAGAACGTGACTGAGTATGGGGGACAGTGTGTGATAGAACGTGACTGAGTATGGGGGACAGTGTGTGATAGAACGTGACTGAGTATGGGGGACAGTGTGTGATAGAACGTGACTGAGTATGGGGGACAGTGTGTGATAGAACGTGACTGAGTATGGGGGACAGTGTGTGATAGAACGTGACTGAGTATGGACAGGACAGTGTGTGATAGAACGTGACTGAGTATGGGGGACAGTGTGTGATAGAACGTGACTGAGTATGGGGGACAGTGTGTGATAGAACGTGACTGAGTATGGGGGACAGTGTGTGATAGAACGTGACTGAGTATGGGGGACAGTGTGTGATAGAACGTGACTGAGTATGGGGGACAGTGTGTGATAGAACGTGACTGAGTATGGGGGACAGTGTGTGATAGAACGTGACTGAGTATGGGGGACAGTGTGTGATAGAACGTGACTGAGTATGGGGGACAGTGTGTGATAGAACGTGACTGAGTATGGGGGACAGTGTGTGATAGAACGTGACTGAGTATGGGGGACAGTGTGTGATAGAACGTGACTGAGTATGGGGACAGTGTGTGATAGAACGTGACTGAGTATGGGGGACAGTGTGTGATAGAACGTGACTGAGTATGGGGGACAGTGTGTGATAGAACGTGACTGAGTATGGGGGACAGTGTGTGATAGAACGTGACTGAGTATGGGGGACAGTGTGTGATAGAACGTGACTGAGTATGGGGGACAGTGTGTGATAGAACGTGACTGAGTATGGGGACAGTGTGTGATAGAACGTGACTGAGTATGGGGGACAGTGTGTGATAGAACGTGACTGAGTATGGGGGACAGTGTGTGATAGAACGTGACTGAGTATGGGGACAGTGTGTGATAGAACGTGACTGAGTATGGGGGACAGTGTGTGATAGAACGTGACTGAGTATGGGGGACAGTGTGTGATAGAACGTGACTGAGTATGGGGGACAGTGTGTGATAGAACGTGACTGAGTATGGGGGACAGTGTGTGATAGAACGTGACTGAGTATGGGGGACAGTGTGTGATAGAACGTGACTGAGTATGGGGGACAGTGTGTGATAGAACGTGACTGAGTATGGGGGACAGTGTGTGATAGAACGTGACTGAGTATGGGGGACAGTGTGTGATAGAACGTGACTGAGTATGGGGGACAGTGTGTGATAGAACGTGACTGAGTATGGGGGACAGTGTGTGATAGAACGTGACTGAGTATGGGGGACAGTGTGTGATAGAACGTGACTGAGTATGGGGACAGTGTGTGATAGAACGTGACTGAGTATGGGGGACAGTGTGTGATAGAACGTGACTGAGTATGGGGGACAGTGTGTGATAGAACGTGACTGAGTATGGGGGACAGTGTGTGATAGAACGTGACTGAGTATGGGGGACAGTGTGTGATAGAACGTGACTGAGTATGGGGGACAGTGTGTGATAGAACGTGACTGAGTATGGGGGACAGTGTGTGATAGAACGTGACTGAGTATGGGGGACAGTGTGTGATAGAACGTGACTGAGTATGGGGGACAGTGTGTGATAGAACGTGACTGAGTATGGGGGACAGTGTGTGATAGAACGTGACTGAGTATGGGGGACAGTGTGTGATAGAACGTGACTGAGTATGGGGGACAGTGTGTGATAGAACGTGACTGAGTATGGGGACAGTGTGTGATAGAACGTGACTGAGTATGGGGACAGTGTGTGATAGAACGTGACTGAGTATGGGGGACAGTGTGTGATAGAACGTGACTGAGTATGGGGGACAGTGTGTGATAGAACGTGACTGAGTATGGGGGACAGTGTGTGATAGAACGTGACTGAGTATGGGGGACAGTGTGTGATAGAACGTGACTGAGTATGGGGGACAGTGTGTGATAGAACGTGACTGAGTATGGGGGACAGTGTGTGATAGAACGTGACTGAGTATGGGGGACAGTGTGTGATAGAACGTGACTGAGTATGGGGGACAGTGTGTGATAGAACGTGACTGAGTATGGGGGACAGTGTGTGATAGAACGTGACTGAGTATGGGGGACAGTGTGTGATAGAACGTGACTGAGTATGGGGGACAGTGTGTGATAGAACGTGACTGAGTATGGGGGACAGTGTGTGATAGAACGTGACTGAGTATGGGGGACAGTGTGTGATAGAACGTGACTGAGTATGGGGGACAGTGTGTGATAGAACGTGACTGAGTATGGGGGACAGTGTGTGATAGAACGTGACTGAGTATGGGGGACAGTGTGTGATAGAACGTGACTGAGTATGGGGGACAGTGTGTGATAGAACGTGACTGAGTATGGGGGACAGTGTGTGATAGAACGTGACTGAGTATGGGGGACAGTGTGTGATAGAACGTGACTGAGTATGGGGGACAGTGTGTGATAGAACGTGACTGAGTATGGGGACAGTGTGTGATAGAACGTGACTGAGTATGGGGGACAGTGTGTGATAGAACGTGACTGAGTATGGGGGACAGTGTGTGATAGAACGTGACTGAGTATGGGGGACAGTGTGTGATAGAACGTGACTGAGTATGGGGGACAGTGTGTGATAGAACGTGACTGAGTATGGGGGACAGTGTGTGATAGAACGTGACTGAGTATGGGGGACAGTGTGTGATAGAACGTGACTGAGTATGGGGGACAGTGTGTGATAGAACGTGACTGAGTATGGGGGACAGTGTGTGATAGAACGTGACTGAGTATGGGGGACAGTGTGTGATAGAACGTGACTGAGTATGGGGGACAGTGTGTGATAGAACGTGACTGAGTATGGGGGACAGTGTGTGATAGAACGTGACTGAGTATGGGGGACAGTGTGTGATAGAACGTGACTGAGTATGGGGGACAGTGTGTGATAGAACGTGACTGAGTATGGGGGACAGTGTGTGATAGAACGTGACTGAGTATGGGGGACAGTGTGTGATAGAACGTGACTGAGTATGGGGGACAGTGTGTGATAGAACGTGACTGAGTATGGGGGACAGTGTGTGATAGAACGTGACTGAGTATGGGGGACAGTGTGTGATAGAACGTGACTGAGTATGGGGGACAGTGTGTGATAGAACGTGACTGAGTATGGGGGACAGTGTGTGATAGAACGTGACTGAGTATGGGGGACAGTGTGTGATAGAACGTGACTGAGTATGGGGGACAGTGTGTGATAGAACGTGACTGAGTATGGGGGACAGTGTGTGATAGAACGTGACTGAGTATGGGGGACAGTGTGTGATAGAACGTGACTGAGTATGGGGGACAGTGTGTGATAGAACGTGACTGAGTATGGGGGACAGTGTGTGATAGAACGTGACTGAGTATGGGGGACAGTGTGTGATAGAACGTGACTGAGTATGGGGGACAGTGTGTGATAGAACGTGACTGAGTATGGGGGACAGTGTGTGATAGAACGTGACTGAGTATGGGGGACAGTGTGTGATAGAACGTGACTGAGTATGGGGACAGTGTGTGATAGAACGTGACTGAGTATGGGGGACAGTGTGTGATAGAACGTGACTGAGTATGGGGGACAGTGTGTGATAGAACGTGACTGAGTATGGGGGACAGTGTGTGATAGAACGTGACTGAGTATGGGGGACAGTGTGTGATAGAACGTGACTGAGTATGGGGGACAGTGTGTGATAGAACGTGACTGAGTATGGGGACAGTGTGTGATAGAACGTGACTGAGTATGGGGGACAGTGTGTGATAGAACGTGACTGAGTATGGGGACAGTGTGTGATAGAACGTGACTGAGTATGGGGGACAGTGTGTGATAGAACGTGACTGAGTATGGGGGACAGTGTGTGATAGAACGTGACTGAGTATGGGGACAGTGTGTGATAGAACGTGACTGAGTATGGGGGACAGTGTGTGATAGAACGTGACTGAGTATGGGGACAGTGTGTGATAGAACGTGACTGAGTATGGGGACAGTGTGTGATAGAACGTGACTGAGTATGGGGGACAGTGTGTGATAGAACGTGACTGAGTATGGGGGACAGTGTGTGATAGAACGTGACTGAGTATGGGGGACAGTGTGTGATAGAACGTGACTGAGTATGGGGGACAGTGTGTGATAGAACGTGACTGAGTATGGGGGACAGTGTGTGATAGAACGTGACTGAGTATGGGGGACAGTGTGTGATAGAACGTGACTGAGTATGGGGGACAGTGTGTGATAGAACGTGACTGAGTATGGGGGACAGTGTGTGATAGAACGTGACTGAGTATGGGGACAGTGTGTGATAGAACGTGACTGAGTATGGGGGACAGTGTGTGATAGAACGTGACTGAGTATGGGGGACAGTGTGTGATAGAACGTGACTGAGTATGGGGGACAGTGTGTGATAGAACGTGACTGAGTATGGGGACAGTGTGTGATAGAACGTGACTGAGTATGGGGGACAGTGTGTGATAGAACGTGACTGAGTATGGGGGACAGTGTGTGATAGAACGTGACTGAGTATGGGGGACAGTGTGTGATAGAACGTGACTGAGTATGGGGACAGTGTGTGATAGAACGTGACTGAGTATGGGGGACAGTGTGTGATAGAACGTGACTGAGTATGGGGGACAGTGTGTGATAGAACGTGACTGAGTATGGGGGACAGTGTGTGATAGAACGTGACTGAGTATGGGGGACAGTGTGTGATAGAACGTGACTGAGTATGGGGGACAGTGTGTGATAGAACGTGACTGAGTATGGGGGACAGTGTGTGATAGAACGTGACTGAGTATGGGGGACAGTGTGTGATAGAACGTGACTGAGTATGGGGACAGTGTGTGATAGAACGTGACTGAGTATGGGGGACAGTGTGTGATAGAACGTGACTGAGTATGGGGGACAGTGTGTGATAGAACGTGACTGAGTATGGGGACAGTGTGTGATAGAACGTGACTGAGTATGGGGGACAGTGTGTGATAGAACGTGACTGAGTATGGGGGACAGTGTGTGATAGAACGTGACTGAGTATGGGGGACAGTGTGTGATAGAACGTGACTGAGTATGGGGGACAGTGTGTGATAGAACGTGACTGAGTATGGGGACAGTGTGTGATAGAACGTGACTGAGTATGGGGGACAGTGTGTGATAGAACGTGACTGAGTATGGGGGACAGTGTGTGATAGAACGTGACTGAGTATGGGGGACAGTGTGTGATAGAACGTGACTGAGTATGGGGGACAGTGTGTGATAGAACGTGACTGAGTATGGGGGACAGTGTGTGATAGAACGTGACTGAGTATGGGGACAGTGTGTGATAGAACGTGACTGAGTATGGGGACAGTGTGTGATAGAACGTGACTGAGTATGGGGACAGTGTGTGATAGAACGTGACTGAGTATGGGGGACAGTGTGTGATAGAACGTGACTGAGTATGGGGGACAGTGTGTGATAGAACGTGACTGAGTATGGGGGACAGTGTGTGATAGAACGTGACTGAGTATGGGGGACAGTGTGTGATAGAACGTGACTGAGTATGGGGACAGTGTGTGATAGAACGTGACTGAGTATGGGGGACAGTGTGTGATAGAACGTGACTGAGTATGGGGACAGTGTGTGATAGAACGTGACTGAGTATGGGGGACAGTGTGTGATAGAACGTGACTGAGTATGGGGGACAGTGTGTGATAGAACGTGACTGAGTATGGGGGACAGTGTGTGATAGAACGTGACTGAGTATGGGGGACAGTGTGTGATAGAACGTGACTGAGTATGGGGACAGTGTGTGATAGAACGTGACTGAGTATGGGGACAGTGTGTGATAGAACGTGACTGAGTATGGGGACAGTGTGTGATAGAACGTGACTGAGTATGGGGGACAGTGTGTGATAGAACGTGACTGAGTATGGGGACAGTGTGTGATAGAACGTGACTGAGTATGGGGGACAGTGTGTGATAGAACGTGACTGAGTATGGGGGACAGTGTGTGATAGAACGTGACTGAGTATGGGGGACAGTGTGTGATAGAACGTGACTGAGTATGGGGGACAGTGTGTGATAGAACGTGACTGAGTATGGGGGACAGTGTGTGATAGAACGTGACTGAGTATGGGGGACAGTGTGTGATAGAACGTGACTGAGTATGGGGGACAGTGTGTGATAGAACGTGACTGAGTATGGGGACAGTGTGTGATAGAACGTGACTGAGTATGGGGGACAGTGTGTGATAGAACGTGACTGAGTATGGGGGACAGTGTGTGATAGAACGTGACTGAGTATGGGGACAGTGTGTGATAGAACGTGACTGAGTATGGGGACAGTGTGTGATAGAACGTGACTGAGTATGGGGACAGTGTGTGATAGAACGTGACTGAGTATGGGGGACAGTGTGTGATAGAACGTGACTGAGTATGGGGGACAGTGTGTGATAGAACGTGACTGAGTATGGGGGACAGTGTGTGATAGAACGTGACTGAGTATGGGGACAGTGTGTGATAGAACGTGACTGAGTATGGGGACAGTGTGTGATAGAACGTGACTGAGTATGGGGGACAGTGTGTGATAGAACGTGACTGAGTATGGGGGACAGTGTGTGATAGAACGTGACTGAGTATGGGGGACAGTGTGTGATAGAACGTGACTGAGTATGGGGGACAGTGTGTGATAGAACGTGACTGAGTATGGGGGACAGTGTGTGATAGAACGTGACTGAGTATGGGGGACAGTGTGTGATAGAACGTGACTGAGTATGGGGGACAGTGTGTGATAGAACGTGACTGAGTATGGGGGACAGTGTGTGATAGAACGTGACTGAGTATGGGGGACAGTGTGTGATAGAACGTGACTGAGTATGGGGGACAGTGTGTGATAGAACGTGACTGAGTATGGGGGACAGTGTGTGATAGAACGTGACTGAGTATGGGGGACAGTGTGTGATAGAACGTGACTGAGTATGGGGGACAGTGTGTGATAGAACGTGACTGAGTATGGGGGACAGTGTGTGATAGAACGTGACTGAGTATGGGGACAGTGTGTGATAGAACGTGACTGAGTATGGGGGACAGTGTGTGATAGAACGTGACTGAGTATGGGGGACAGTGTGTGATAGAACGTGACTGAGTATGGGGGACAGTGTGTGATAGAACGTGACTGAGTATGGGGGACAGTGTGTGATAGAACGTGACTGAGTATGGGGGACAGTGTGTGATAGAACGTGACTGAGTATGGGGGACAGTGTGTGATAGAACGTGACTGAGTATGGGGGACAGTGTGTGATAGAACGTGACTGAGTATGGGGGACAGTGTGTGATAGAACGTGACTGAGTATGGGGACAGTGTGTGATAGAACGTGACTGAGTATGGGGGACAGTGTGTGATAGAACGTGACTGAGTATGGGGGACAGTGTGTGATAGAACGTGACTGAGTATGGGGGACAGTGTGTGATAGAACGTGACTGAGTATGGGGGACAGTGTGTGATAGAACGTGACTGAGTATGGGGGACAGTGTGTGATAGAACGTGACTGAGTATGGGGGACAGTGTGTGATAGAACGTGACTGAGTATGGGGACAGTGTGTGATAGAACGTGACTGAGTATGGGGGACAGTGTGTGATAGAACGTGACTGAGTATGGGGGACAGTGTGTGATAGAACGTGACTGAGTATGGGGACAGTGTGTGATAGAACGTGACTGAGTATGGGGGACAGTGTGTGATAGAACGTGACTGAGTATGGGGGACAGTGTGTGATAGAACGTGACTGAGTATGGGGGACAGTGTGTGATAGAACGTGACTGAGTATGGGGGACAGTGTGTGATAGAACGTGACTGAGTATGGGGGACAGTGTGTGATAGAACGTGACTGAGTATGGGGGACAGTGTGTGATAGAACGTGACTGAGTATGGGGGACAGTGTGTGATAGAACGTGACTGAGTATGGGGGACAGTGTGTGATAGAACGTGACTGAGTATGGGGGACAGTGTGTGATAGAACGTGACTGAGTATGGGGGACAGTGTGTGATAGAACGTGACTGAGTATGGGGGACAGTGTGTGATAGAACGTGACTGAGTATGGGGGACAGTGTGTGATAGAACGTGACTGAGTATGGGGGACAGTGTGTGATAGAACGTGACTGAGTATGGGGGACAGTGTGTGATAGAACGTGACTGAGTATGGGGGACAGTGTGTGATAGAACGTGACTGAGTATGGGGGACAGTGTGTGATAGAACGTGACTGAGTATGGGGGACAGTGTGTGATAGAACGTGACTGAGTATGGGGACAGTGTGTGATAGAACGTGACTGAGTATGGGGGACAGTGTGTGATAGAACGTGACTGAGTATGGGGGACAGTGTGTGATAGAACGTGACTGAGTATGGGGGACAGTGTGTGATAGAACGTGACTGAGTATGGGGGACAGTGTGTGATAGAACGTGACTGAGTATGGGGACAGTGTGTGATAGAACGTGACTGAGTATGGGGACAGTGTGTGATAGAACGTGACTGAGTATGGGGGACAGTGTGTGATAGAACGTGACTGAGTATGGGGACAGTGTGTGATAGAACGTGACTGAGTATGGGGACAGTGTGTGATAGAACGTGACTGAGTATGGGGGACAGTGTGTGATAGAACGTGACTGAGTATGGGGACAGTGTGTGATAGAACGTGACTGAGTATGGGGACAGTGTGTGATAGAACGTGACTGAGTATGGGGGACAGTGTGTGATAGAACGTGACTGAGTATGGGGGACAGTGTGTGATAGAACGTGACTGAGTATGGGGGACAGTGTGTGATAGAACGTGACTGAGTATGGGGGACAGTGTGTGATAGAACGTGACTGAGTATGGGGGACAGTGTGTGATAGAACGTGACTGAGTATGGGGGACAGTGTGTGATAGAACGTGACTGAGTATGGGGGACAGTGTGTGATAGAACGTGACTGAGTATGGGGGACAGTGTGTGATAGAACGTGACTGAGTATGGGGGACAGTGTGTGATAGAACGTGACTGAGTATGGGGACAGTGTGTGATAGAACGTGACTGAGTATGGGGGACAGTGTGTGATAGAACGTGACTGAGTATGGGGGACAGTGTGTGATAGAACGTGACTGAGTATGGGGACAGTGTGTGATAGAACGTGACTGAGTATGGGGGACAGTGTGTGATAGAACGTGACTGAGTATGGGGGACAGTGTGTGATAGAACGTGACTGAGTATGGGGGACAGTGTGTGATAGAACGTGACTGAGTATGGGGGACAGTGTGTGATAGAACGTGACTGAGTATGGGGGACAGTGTGTGATAGAACGTGACTGAGTATGGGGACAGTGTGTGATAGAACGTGACTGAGTATGGGGACAGTGTGTGATAGAACGTGACTGAGTATGGGGGACAGTGTGTGATAGAACGTGACTGAGTATGGGGACAGTGTGTGATAGAACGTGACTGAGTATGGGGGACAGTGTGTGATAGAACGTGACTGAGTATGGGGACAGTGTGTGATAGAACGTGACTGAGTATGGGGACAGTGTGTGATAGAACGTGACTGAGTATGGGGACAGTGTGTGATAGAACGTGACTGAGTATGGGGGACAGTGTGTGATAGAACGTGACTGAGTATGGGGGACAGTGTGTGATAGAACGTGACTGAGTATGGGGACAGTGTGTGATAGAACGTGACTGAGTATGGGGGACAGTGTGTGATAGAACGTGACTGAGTATGGGGACAGTGTGTGATAGAACGTGACTGAGTATGGGGGACAGTGTGTGATAGAACGTGACTGAGTATGGGGGACAGTGTGTGATAGAACGTGACTGAGTATGGGGACAGTGTGTGATAGAACGTGACTGAGTATGGGGACAGTGTGTGATAGAACGTGACTGAGTATGGGGGACAGTGTGTGATAGAACGTGACTGAGTATGGGGGACAGTGTGTGATAGAACGTGACTGAGTATGGGGGACAGTGTGTGATAGAACGTGACTGAGTATGGGGGACAGTGTGTGATAGAACGTGACTGAGTATGGGGGACAGTGTGTGATAGAACGTGACTGAGTATGGGGGACAGTGTGTGATAGAACGTGACTGAGTATGGGGACAGTGTGTGATAGAACGTGACTGAGTATGGGGGACAGTGTGTGATAGAACGTGACTGAGTATGGGGACAGTGTGTGATAGAACGTGACTGAGTATGGGGACAGTGTGTGATAGAACGTGACTGAGTATGGGGGACAGTGTGTGATAGAACGTGACTGAGTATGGGGACAGTGTGTGATAGAACGTGACTGAGTATGGGGGACAGTGTGTGATAGAACGTGACTGAGTATGGGGACAGTGTGTGATAGAACGTGACTGAGTATGGGGACAGTGTGTGATAGAACGTGACTGAGTATGGGGGACAGTGTGTGATAGAACGTGACTGAGTATGGGGGACAGTGTGTGATAGAACGTGACTGAGTATGGGGGACAGTGTGTGATAGAACGTGACTGAGTATGGGGGACAGTGTGTGATAGAACGTGACTGAGTATGGGGGACAGTGTGTGATAGAACGTGACTGAGTATGGGGGACAGTGTGTGATAGAACGTGACTGAGTATGGGGACAGTGTGTGATAGAACGTGACTGAGTATGGGGGACAGTGTGTGATAGAACGTGACTGAGTATGGGGGACAGTGTGTGATAGAACGTGACTGAGTATGGGGGACAGTGTGTGATAGAACGTGACTGAGTATGGGGGACAGTGTGTGATAGAACGTGACTGAGTATGGGGGACAGTGTGTGATAGAACGTGACTGAGTATGGGGGACAGTGTGTGATAGAACGTGACTGAGTATGGGGGACAGTGTGTGATAGAACGTGACTGAGTATGGGGACAGTGTGTGATAGAACGTGACTGAGTATGGGGACAGTGTGTGATAGAACGTGACTGAGTATGGGGGACAGTGTGTGATAGAACGTGACTGAGTATGGGGGACAGTGTGTGATAGAACGTGACTGAGTATGGGGGACAGTGTGTGATAGAACGTGACTGAGTATGGGGGACAGTGTGTGATAGAACGTGACTGAGTATGGGGGACAGTGTGTGATAGAACGTGACTGAGTATGGGGGACAGTGTGTGATAGAACGTGACTGAGTATGGGGGACAGTGTGTGATAGAACGTGACTGAGTATGGGGGACAGTGTGTGATAGAACGTGACTGAGTATGGGGGACAGTGTGTGATAGAACGTGACTGAGTATGGGGACAGTGTGTGATAGAACGTGACTGAGTATGGGGGACAGTGTGTGATAGAACGTGACTGAGTATGGGGGACAGTGTGTGATAGAACGTGACTGAGTATGGGGGACAGTGTGTGATAGAACGTGACTGAGTATGGGGGACAGTGTGTGATAGAACGTGACTGAGTATGGGGACAGTGTGTGATAGAACGTGACTGAGTATGGGGGACAGTGTGTGATAGAACGTGACTGAGTATGGGGGACAGTGTGTGATAGAACGTGACTGAGTATGGGGGACAGTGTGTGATAGAACGTGACTGAGTATGGGGACAGTGTGTGATAGAACGTGACTGAGTATGGGGGACAGTGTGTGATAGAACGTGACTGAGTATGGGGACAGTGTGTGATAGAACGTGACTGAGTATGGGGGACAGTGTGTGATAGAACGTGACTGAGTATGGGGGACAGTGTGTGATAGAACGTGACTGAGTATGGGGGACAGTGTGTGATAGAACGTGACTGAGTATGGGGGACAGTGTGTGATAGAACGTGACTGAGTATGGGGGACAGTGTGTGATAGAACGTGACTGAGTATGGGGACAGTGTGTGATAGAACGTGACTGAGTATGGGGGACAGTGTGTGATAGAACGTGACTGAGTATGGGGGACAGTGTGTGATAGAACGTGACTGAGTATGGGGGACAGTGTGTGATAGAACGTGACTGAGTATGGGGACAGTGTGTGATAGAACGTGACTGAGTATGGGGGACAGTGTGTGATAGAACGTGACTGAGTATGGGGACAGTGTGTGATAGAACGTGACTGAGTATGGGGGACAGTGTGTGATAGAACGTGACTGAGTATGGGGACAGTGTGTGATAGAACGTGACTGAGTATGGGGACAGTGTGTGATAGAACGTGACTGAGTATGGGGGACAGTGTGTGATAGAACGTGACTGAGTATGGGGGACAGTGTGTGATAGAACGTGACTGAGTATGGGGGACAGTGTGTGATAGAACGTGACTGAGTATGGGGGACAGTGTGTGATAGAACGTGACTGAGTATGGGGGACAGTGTGTGATAGAACGTGACTGAGTATGGGGGACAGTGTGTGATAGAACGTGACTGAGTATGGGGGACAGTGTGTGATAGAACGTGACTGAGTATGGGGGACAGTGTGTGATAGAACGTGACTGAGTATGGGGGACAGTGTGTGATAGAACGTGACTGAGTATGGGGGACAGTGTGTGATAGAACGTGACTGAGTATGGGGGACAGTGTGTGATAGAACGTGACTGAGTATGGGGACAGTGTGTGATAGAACGTGACTGAGTATGGGGGACAGTGTGTGATAGAACGTGACTGAGTATGGGGGACAGTGTGTGATAGAACGTGACTGAGTATGGGGGACAGTGTGTGATAGAACGTGACTGAGTATGGGGGACAGTGTGTGATAGAACGTGACTGAGTATGGGGGACAGTGTGTGATAGAACGTGACTGAGTATGGGGACAGTGTGTGATAGAACGTGACTGAGTATGGGGACAGTGTGTGATAGAACGTGACTGAGTATGGGGACAGTGTGTGATAGAACGTGACTGAGTATGGGGACAGTGTGTGATAGAACGTGACTGAGTATGGGGACAGTGTGTGATAGAACGTGACTGAGTATGGGGGACAGTGTGTGATAGAACGTGACTGAGTATGGGGGACAGTGTGTGATAGAACGTGACTGAGTATGGGGGACAGTGTGTGATAGAACGTGACTGAGTATGGGGGACAGTGTGTGATAGAACGTGACTGAGTATGGGGACAGTGTGTGATAGAACGTGACTGAGTATGGGGGACAGTGTGTGATAGAACGTGACTGAGTATGGGGGACAGTGTGTGATAGAACGTGACTGAGTATGGGGGACAGTGTGTGATAGAACGTGACTGAGTATGGGGGACAGTGTGTGATAGAACGTGACTGAGTATGGGGGACAGTGTGTGATAGAACGTGACTGAGTATGGGGGACAGTGTGTGATAGAACGTGACTGAGTATGGGGGACAGTGTGTGATAGAACGTGACTGAGTATGGGGGACAGTGTGTGATAGAACGTGACTGAGTATGGGGGACAGTGTGTGATAGAACGTGACTGAGTATGGGGGACAGTGTGTGATAGAACGTGACTGAGTATGGGGGACAGTGTGTGATAGAACGTGACTGAGTATGGGGACAGTGTGTGATAGAACGTGACTGAGTATGGGGGACAGTGTGTGATAGAACGTGACTGAGTATGGGGGACAGTGTGTGATAGAACGTGACTGAGTATGGGGGACAGTGTGTGATAGAACGTGACTGAGTATGGGGACAGTGTGTGATAGAACGTGACTGAGTATGGGGACAGTGTGTGATAGAACGTGACTGAGTATGGGGACAGTGTGTGATAGAACGTGACTGAGTATGGGGACAGTGTGTGATAGAACGTGACTGAGTATGGGGGACAGTGTGTGATAGAACGTGACTGAGTATGGGGACAGTGTGTGATAGAACGTGACTGAGTATGGGGGACAGTGTGTGATAGAACGTGACTGAGTATGGGGACAGTGTGTGATAGAACGTGACTGAGTATGGGGGACAGTGTGTGATAGAACGTGACTGAGTATGGGGGACAGTGTGTGATAGAACGTGACTGAGTATGGGGGACAGTGTGTGATAGAACGTGACTGAGTATGGGGGACAGTGTGTGATAGAACGTGACTGAGTATGGGGACAGTGTGTGATAGAACGTGACTGAGTATGGGGGACAGTGTGTGATAGAACGTGACTGAGTATGGGGGACAGTGTGTGATAGAACGTGACTGAGTATGGGGGACAGTGTGTGATAGAACGTGACTGAGTATGGGGGACAGTGTGTGATAGAACGTGACTGAGTATGGGGACAGTGTGTGATAGAACGTGACTGAGTATGGGGGACAGTGTGTGATAGAACGTGACTGAGTATGGGGACAGTGTGTGATAGAACGTGACTGAGTATGGGGACAGTGTGTGATAGAACGTGACTGAGTATGGGGACAGTGTGTGATAGAACGTGACTGAGTATGGGGACAGTGTGTGATAGAACGTGACTGAGTATGGGGGACAGTGTGTGATAGAACGTGACTGAGTATGGGGACAGTGTGTGATAGAACGTGACTGAGTATGGGGACAGTGTGTGATAGAACGTGACTGAGTATGGGGACAGTGTGTGATAGAACGTGACTGAGTATGGGGGACAGTGTGTGATAGAACGTGACTGAGTATGGGGGACAGTGTGTGATAGAACGTGACTGAGTATGGGGACAGTGTGTGATAGAACGTGACTGAGTATGGGGGACAGTGTGTGATAGAACGTGACTGAGTATGGGGGACAGTGTGTGATAGAACGTGACTGAGTATGGGGGACAGTGTGTGATAGAACGTGACTGAGTATGGGGACAGTGTGTGATAGAACGTGACTGAGTATGGGGGACAGTGTGTGATAGAACGTGACTGAGTATGGGGACAGTGTGTGATAGAACGTGACTGAGTATGGGGACAGTGTGTGATAGAACGTGACTGAGTATGGGGGACAGTGTGTGATAGAACGTGACTGAGTATGGGGGACAGTGTGTGATAGAACGTGACTGAGTATGGGGGACAGTGTGTGATAGAACGTGACTGAGTATGGGGACAGTGTGTGATAGAACGTGACTGAGTATGGGGACAGTGTGTGATAGAACGTGACTGAGTATGGGGACAGTGTGTGATAGAACGTGACTGAGTATGGGGACAGTGTGTGATAGAACGTGACTGAGTATGGGGGACAGTGTGTGATAGAACGTGACTGAGTATGGGGGACAGTGTGTGATAGAACGTGACTGAGTATGGGGGACAGTGTGTGATAGAACGTGACTGAGTATGGGGGACAGTGTGTGATAGAACGTGACTGAGTATGGGGACAGTGTGTGATAGAACGTGACTGAGTATGGGGGACAGTGTGTGATAGAACGTGACTGAGTATGGGGGACAGTGTGTGATAGAACGTGACTGAGTATGGGGGACAGTGTGTGATAGAACGTGACTGAGTATGGGGGACAGTGTGTGATAGAACGTGACTGAGTATGGGGGACAGTGTGTGATAGAACGTGACTGAGTATGGGGGACAGTGTGTGATAGAACGTGACTGAGTATGGGGGACAGTGTGTGATAGAACGTGACTGAGTATGGGGGACAGTGTGTGATAGAACGTGACTGAGTATGGGGGACAGTGTGTGATAGAACGTGACTGAGTATGGGGACAGTGTGTGATAGAACGTGACTGAGTATGGGGACAGTGTGTGATAGAACGTGACTGAGTATGGGGGACAGTGTGTGATAGAACGTGACTGAGTATGGGGGACAGTGTGTGATAGAACGTGACTGAGTATGGGGGACAGTGTGTGATAGAACGTGACTGAGTATGGGGGACAGTGTGTGATAGAACGTGACTGAGTATGGGGGACAGTGTGTGATAGAACGTGACTGAGTATGGGGACAGTGTGTGATAGAACGTGACTGAGTATGGGGACAGTGTGTGATAGAACGTGACTGAGTATGGGGACAGTGTGTGATAGAACGTGACTGAGTATGGGGGACAGTGTGTGATAGAACGTGACTGAGTATGGGGGACAGTGTGTGATAGAACGTGACTGAGTATGGGGGACAGTGTGTGATAGAACGTGACTGAGTATGGGGACAGTGTGTGATAGAACGTGACTGAGTATGGGGGACAGTGTGTGATAGAACGTGACTGAGTATGGGGACAGTGTGTGATAGAACGTGACTGAGTATGGGGGACAGTGTGTGATAGAACGTGACTGAGTATGGGGGACAGTGTGTGATAGAACGTGACTGAGTATGGGGGACAGTGTGTGATAGAACGTGACTGAGTATGGGGGACAGTGTGTGATAGAACGTGACTGAGTATGGGGGACAGTGTGTGATAGAACGTGACTGAGTATGGGGGACAGTGTGTGATAGAACGTGACTGAGTATGGGGACAGTGTGTGATAGAACGTGACTGAGTATGGGGGACAGTGTGTGATAGAACGTGACTGAGTATGGGGGACAGTGTGTGATAGAACGTGACTGAGTATGGGGACAGTGTGTGATAGAACGTGACTGAGTATGGGGGACAGTGTGTGATAGAACGTGACTGAGTATGGGGGACAGTGTGTGATAGAACGTGACTGAGTATGGGGGACAGTGTGTGATAGAACGTGACTGAGTATGGGGGACAGTGTGTGATAGAACGTGACTGAGTATGGGGGACAGTGTGTGATAGAACGTGACTGAGTATGGGGGACAGTGTGTGATAGAACGTGACTGAGTATGGGGGACAGTGTGTGATAGAACGTGACTGAGTATGGGGGACAGTGTGTGATAGAACGTGACTGAGTATGGGGACAGTGTGTGATAGAACGTGACTGAGTATGGGGACAGTGTGTGATAGAACGTGACTGAGTATGGGGGACAGTGTGTGATAGAACGTGACTGAGTATGGGGACAGTGTGTGATAGAACGTGACTGAGTATGGGGGACAGTGTGTGATAGAACGTGACTGAGTATGGGGGACAGTGTGTGATAGAACGTGACTGAGTATGGGGACAGTGTGTGATAGAACGTGACTGAGTATGGGGGACAGTGTGTGATAGAACGTGACTGAGTATGGGGGACAGTGTGTGATAGAACGTGACTGAGTATGGGGGACAGTGTGTGATAGAACGTGACTGAGTATGGGGGACAGTGTGTGATAGAACGTGACTGAGTATGGGGACAGTGTGTGATAGAACGTGACTGAGTATGGGGGACAGTGTGTGATAGAACGTGACTGAGTATGGGGGACAGTGTGTGATAGAACGTGACTGAGTATGGGGACAGTGTGTGATAGAACGTGACTGAGTATGGGGGACAGTGTGTGATAGAACGTGACTGAGTATGGGGGACAGTGTGTGATAGAACGTGACTGAGTATGGGGGACAGTGTGTGATAGAACGTGACTGAGTATGGGGACAGTGTGTGATAGAACGTGACTGAGTATGGGGGACAGTGTGTGATAGAACGTGACTGAGTATGGGGGACAGTGTGTGATAGAACGTGACTGAGTATGGGGGACAGTGTGTGATAGAACGTGACTGAGTATGGGGGACAGTGTGTGATAGAACGTGACTGAGTATGGGGACAGTGTGTGATAGAACGTGACTGAGTATGGGGGACAGTGTGTGATAGAACGTGACTGAGTATGGGGACAGTGTGTGATAGAACGTGACTGAGTATGGGGGACAGTGTGTGATAGAACGTGACTGAGTATGGGGGACAGTGTGTGATAGAACGTGACTGAGTATGGGGGACAGTGTGTGATAGAACGTGACTGAGTATGGGGGACAGTGTGTGATAGAACGTGACTGAGTATGGGGGACAGTGTGTGATAGAACGTGACTGAGTATGGGGACAGTGTGTGATAGAACGTGACTGAGTATGGGGGACAGTGTGTGATAGAACGTGACTGAGTATGGGGGACAGTGTGTGATAGAACGTGACTGAGTATGGGGGACAGTGTGTGATAGAACGTGACTGAGTATGGGGGACAGTGTGTGATAGAACGTGACTGAGTATGGGGGACAGTGTGTGATAGAACGTGACTGAGTATGGGGGACAGTGTGTGATAGAACGTGACTGAGTATGGGGGACAGTGTGTGATAGAACGTGACTGAGTATGGGGGACAGTGTGTGATAGAACGTGACTGAGTATGGGGACAGTGTGTGATAGAACGTGACTGAGTATGGGGGACAGTGTGTGATAGAACGTGACTGAGTATGGGGACAGTGTGTGATAGAACGTGACTGAGTATGGGGGACAGTGTGTGATAGAACGTGACTGAGTATGGGGACAGTGTGTGATAGAACGTGACTGAGTATGGGGGACAGTGTGTGATAGAACGTGACTGAGTATGGGGGACAGTGTGTGATAGAACGTGACTGAGTATGGGGGACAGTGTGTGATAGAACGTGACTGAGTATGGGGACAGTGTGTGATAGAACGTGACTGAGTATGGGGGACAGTGTGTGATAGAACGTGACTGAGTATGGGGGACAGTGTGTGATAGAACGTGACTGAGTATGGGGGACAGTGTGTGATAGAACGTGACTGAGTATGGGGGACAGTGTGTGATAGAACGTGACTGAGTATGGGGGACAGTGTGTGATAGAACGTGACTGAGTATGGGGGACAGTGTGTGATAGAACGTGACTGAGTATGGGGGACAGTGTGTGATAGAACGTGACTGAGTATGGGGGACAGTGTGTGATAGAACGTGACTGAGTATGGGGGACAGTGTGTGATAGAACGTGACTGAGTATGGGGGACAGTGTGTGATAGAACGTGACTGAGTATGGGGGACAGTGTGTGATAGAACGTGACTGAGTATGGGGGACAGTGTGTGATAGAACGTGACTGAGTATGGGGGACAGTGTGTGATAGAACGTGACTGAGTATGGGGACAGTGTGTGATAGAACGTGACTGAGTATGGGGACAGTGTGTGATAGAACGTGACTGAGTATGGGGGACAGTGTGTGATAGAACGTGACTGAGTATGGGGGACAGTGTGTGATAGAACGTGACTGAGTATGGGGGACAGTGTGTGATAGAACGTGACTGAGTATGGGGACAGTGTGTGATAGAACGTGACTGAGTATGGGGGACAGTGTGTGATAGAACGTGACTGAGTATGGGGACAGTGTGTGATAGAACGTGACTGAGTATGGGGGACAGTGTGTGATAGAACGTGACTGAGTATGGGGGACAGTGTGTGATAGAACGTGACTGAGTATGGGGACAGTGTGTGATAGAACGTGACTGAGTATGGGGGACAGTGTGTGATAGAACGTGACTGAGTATGGGGGACAGTGTGTGATAGAACGTGACTGAGTATGGGGGACAGTGTGTGATAGAACGTGACTGAGTATGGGGGACAGTGTGTGATAGAACGTGACTGAGTATGGGGGACAGTGTGTGATAGAACGTGACTGAGTATGGGGGACAGTGTGTGATAGAACGTGACTGAGTATGGGGGACAGTGTGTGATAGAACGTGACTGAGTATGGGGGACAGTGTGTGATAGAACGTGACTGAGTATGGGGGACAGTGTGTGATAGAACGTGACTGAGTATGGGGGACAGTGTGTGATAGAACGTGACTGAGTATGGGGACAGTGTGTGATAGAACGTGACTGAGTATGGGGGACAGTGTGTGATAGAACGTGACTGAGTATGGGGACAGTGTGTGATAGAACGTGACTGAGTATGGGGGACAGTGTGTGATAGAACGTGACTGAGTATGGGGACAGTGTGTGATAGAACGTGACTGAGTATGGGGGACAGTGTGTGATAGAACGTGACTGAGTATGGGGGACAGTGTGTGATAGAACGTGACTGAGTATGGGGGACAGTGTGTGATAGAACGTGACTGAGTATGGGGGACAGTGTGTGATAGAACGTGACTGAGTATGGGGACAGTGTGTGATAGAACGTGACTGAGTATGGGGGACAGTGTGTGATAGAACGTGACTGAGTATGGGGGACAGTGTGTGATAGAACGTGACTGAGTATGGGGACAGTGTGTGATAGAACGTGACTGAGTATGGGGGACAGTGTGTGATAGAACGTGACTGAGTATGGGGGACAGTGTGTGATAGAACGTGACTGAGTATGGGGACAGTGTGTGATAGAACGTGACTGAGTATGGGGACAGTGTGTGATAGAACGTGACTGAGTATGGGGGACAGTGTGTGATAGAACGTGACTGAGTATGGGGGACAGTGTGTGATAGAACGTGACTGAGTATGGGGGACAGTGTGTGATAGAACGTGACTGAGTATGGGGGACAGTGTGTGATAGAACGTGACTGAGTATGGGGGACAGTGTGTGATAGAACGTGACTGAGTATGGGGGACAGTGTGTGATAGAACGTGACTGAGTATGGGGGACAGTGTGTGATAGAACGTGACTGAGTATGGGGGACAGTGTGTGATAGAACGTGACTGAGTATGGGGGACAGTGTGTGATAGAACGTGACTGAGTATGGGGGACAGTGTGTGATAGAACGTGACTGAGTATGGGGACAGTGTGTGATAGAACGTGACTGAGTATGGGGGACAGTGTGTGATAGAACGTGACTGAGTATGGGGGACAGTGTGTGATAGAACGTGACTGAGTATGGGGGACAGTGTGTGATAGAACGTGACTGAGTATGGGGGACAGTGTGTGATAGAACGTGACTGAGTATGGGGACAGTGTGTGATAGAACGTGACTGAGTATGGGGGACAGTGTGTGATAGAACGTGACTGAGTATGGGGGACAGTGTGTGATAGAACGTGACTGAGTATGGGGGACAGTGTGTGATAGAACGTGACTGAGTATGGGGGACAGTGTGTGATAGAACGTGACTGAGTATGGGGGACAGTGTGTGATAGAACGTGACTGAGTATGGGGACAGTGTGTGATAGAACGTGACTGAGTATGGGGGACAGTGTGTGATAGAACGTGACTGAGTATGGGGGACAGTGTGTGATAGAACGTGACTGAGTATGGGGGACAGTGTGTGATAGAACGTGACTGAGTATGGGGGACAGTGTGTGATAGAACGTGACTGAGTATGGGGGACAGTGTGTGATAGAACGTGACTGAGTATGGGGGACAGTGTGTGATAGAACGTGACTGAGTATGGGGGACAGTGTGTGATAGAACGTGACTGAGTATGGGGGACAGTGTGTGATAGAACGTGACTGAGTATGGGGGACAGTGTGTGATAGAACGTGACTGAGTATGGGGGACAGTGTGTGATAGAACGTGACTGAGTATGGGGACAGTGTGTGATAGAACGTGACTGAGTATGGGGACAGTGTGTGATAGAACGTGACTGAGTATGGGGGACAGTGTGTGATAGAACGTGACTGAGTATGGGGACAGTGTGTGATAGAACGTGACTGAGTATGGGGGACAGTGTGTGATAGAACGTGACTGAGTATGGGGGACAGTGTGTGATAGAACGTGACTGAGTATGGGGACAGTGTGTGATAGAACGTGACTGAGTATGGGGGACAGTGTGTGATAGAACGTGACTGAGTATGGGGGACAGTGTGTGATAGAACGTGACTGAGTATGGGGGACAGTGTGTGATAGAACGTGACTGAGTATGGGGGACAGTGTGTGATAGAACGTGACTGAGTATGGGGACAGTGTGTGATAGAACGTGACTGAGTATGGGGGACAGTGTGTGATAGAACGTGACTGAGTATGGGGGACAGTGTGTGATAGAACGTGACTGAGTATGGGGACAGTGTGTGATAGAACGTGACTGAGTATGGGGGACAGTGTGTGATAGAACGTGACTGAGTATGGGGACAGTGTGTGATAGAACGTGACTGAGTATGGGGACAGTGTGTGATAGAACGTGACTGAGTATGGGGGACAGTGTGTGATAGAACGTGACTGAGTATGGGGACAGTGTGTGATAGAACGTGACTGAGTATGGGGGACAGTGTGTGATAGAACGTGACTGAGTATGGGGACAGTGTGTGATAGAACGTGACTGAGTATGGGGACAGTGTGTGATAGAACGTGACTGAGTATGGGGGACAGTGTGTGATAGAACGTGACTGAGTATGGGGACAGTGTGTGATAGAACGTGACTGAGTATGGGGGACAGTGTGTGATAGAACGTGACTGAGTATGGGGGACAGTGTGTGATAGAACGTGACTGAGTATGGGGGACAGTGTGTGATAGAACGTGACTGAGTATGGGGGACAGTGTGTGATAGAACGTGACTGAGTATGGGGGACAGTGTGTGATAGAACGTGACTGAGTATGGGGGACAGTGTGTGATAGAACGTGACTGAGTATGGGGGACAGTGTGTGATAGAACGTGACTGAGTATGGGGACAGTGTGTGATAGAACGTGACTGAGTATGGGGGACAGTGTGTGATAGAACGTGACTGAGTATGGGGACAGTGTGTGATAGAACGTGACTGAGTATGGGGGACAGTGTGTGATAGAACGTGACTGAGTATGGGGGACAGTGTGTGATAGAACGTGACTGAGTATGGGGACAGTGTGTGATAGAACGTGACTGAGTATGGGGGACAGTGTGTGATAGAACGTGACTGAGTATGGGGGACAGTGTGTGATAGAACGTGACTGAGTATGGGGACAGTGTGTGATAGAACGTGACTGAGTATGGGGGACAGTGTGTGATAGAACGTGACTGAGTATGGGGGACAGTGTGTGATAGAACGTGACTGAGTATGGGGACAGTGTGTGATAGAACGTGACTGAGTATGGGGGACAGTGTGTGATAGAACGTGACTGAGTATGGGGGACAGTGTGTGATAGAACGTGACTGAGTATGGGGGACAGTGTGTGATAGAACGTGACTGAGTATGGGGGACAGTGTGTGATAGAACGTGACTGAGTATGGGGGACAGTGTGTGATAGAACGTGACTGAGTATGGGGGACAGTGTGTGATAGAACGTGACTGAGTATGGGGGACAGTGTGTGATAGAACGTGACTGAGTATGGGGACAGTGTGTGATAGAACGTGACTGAGTATGGGGGACAGTGTGTGATAGAACGTGACTGAGTATGGGGACAGTGTGTGATAGAACGTGACTGAGTATGGGGGACAGTGTGTGATAGAACGTGACTGAGTATGGGGGACAGTGTGTGATAGAACGTGACTGAGTATGGGGGACAGTGTGTGATAGAACGTGACTGAGTATGGGGGACAGTGTGTGATAGAACGTGACTGAGTATGGGGGACAGTGTGTGATAGAACGTGACTGAGTATGGGGGACAGTGTGTGATAGAACGTGACTGAGTATGGGGGACAGTGTGTGATAGAACGTGACTGAGTATGGGGACAGTGTGTGATAGAACGTGACTGAGTATGGGGACAGTGTGTGATAGAACGTGACTGAGTATGGGGGACAGTGTGTGATAGAACGTGACTGAGTATGGGGGACAGTGTGTGATAGAACGTGACTGAGTATGGGGGACAGTGTGTGATAGAACGTGACTGAGTATGGGGGACAGTGTGTGATAGAACGTGACTGAGTATGGGGACAGTGTGTGATAGAACGTGACTGAGTATGGGGGACAGTGTGTGATAGAACGTGACTGAGTATGGGGACAGTGTGTGATAGAACGTGACTGAGTATGGGGGACAGTGTGTGATAGAACGTGACTGAGTATGGGGGACAGTGTGTGATAGAACGTGACTGAGTATGGGGGACAGTGTGTGATAGAACGTGACTGAGTATGGGGACAGTGTGTGATAGAACGTGACTGAGTATGGGGGACAGTGTGTGATAGAACGTGACTGAGTATGGGGGACAGTGTGTGATAGAACGTGACTGAGTATGGGGACAGTGTGTGATAGAACGTGACTGAGTATGGGGGACAGTGTGTGATAGAACGTGACTGAGTATGGGGACAGTGTGTGATAGAACGTGACTGAGTATGGGGGACAGTGTGTGATAGAACGTGACTGAGTATGGGGGACAGTGTGTGATAGAACGTGACTGAGTATGGGGGACAGTGTGTGATAGAACGTGACTGAGTATGGGGGACAGTGTGTGATAGAACGTGACTGAGTATGGGGGACAGTGTGTGATAGAACGTGACTGAGTATGGGGGACAGTGTGTGATAGAACGTGACTGAGTATGGGGGACAGTGTGTGATAGAACGTGACTGAGTATGGGGGACAGTGTGTGATAGAACGTGACTGAGTATGGGGGACAGTGTGTGATAGAACGTGACTGAGTATGGGGACAGTGTGTGATAGAACGTGACTGAGTATGGGGACAGTGTGTGATAGAACGTGACTGAGTATGGGGGACAGTGTGTGATAGAACGTGACTGAGTATGGGGGACAGTGTGTGATAGAACGTGACTGAGTATGGGGGACAGTGTGTGATAGAACGTGACTGAGTATGGGGGACAGTGTGTGATAGAACGTGACTGAGTATGGGGGACAGTGTGTGATAGAACGTGACTGAGTATGGGGGACAGTGTGTGATAGAACGTGACTGAGTATGGGGGACAGTGTGTGATAGAACGTGACTGAGTATGGGGACAGTGTGTGATAGAACGTGACTGAGTATGGGGACAGTGTGTGATAGAACGTGACTGAGTATGGGGGACAGTGTGTGATAGAACGTGACTGAGTATGGGGGACAGTGTGTGATAGAACGTGACTGAGTATGGGGGACAGTGTGTGATAGAACGTGACTGAGTATGGGGGACAGTGTGTGATAGAACGTGACTGAGTATGGGGACAGTGTGTGATAGAACGTGACTGAGTATGGGGGACAGTGTGTGATAGAACGTGACTGAGTATGGGGGACAGTGTGTGATAGAACGTGACTGAGTATGGGGACAGTGTGTGATAGAACGTGACTGAGTATGGGGGACAGTGTGTGATAGAACGTGACTGAGTATGGGGGACAGTGTGTGATAGAACGTGACTGAGTATGGGGGACAGTGTGTGATAGAACGTGACTGAGTATGGGGACAGTGTGTGATAGAACGTGACTGAGTATGGGGACAGTGTGTGATAGAACGTGACTGAGTATGGGGGACAGTGTGTGATAGAACGTGACTGAGTATGGGGGACAGTGTGTGATAGAACGTGACTGAGTATGGGGGACAGTGTGTGATAGAACGTGACTGAGTATGGGGACAGTGTGTGATAGAACGTGACTGAGTATGGGGGACAGTGTGTGATAGAACGTGACTGAGTATGGGGGACAGTGTGTGATAGAACGTGACTGAGTATGGGGGACAGTGTGTGATAGAACGTGACTGAGTATGGGGGACAGTGTGTGATAGAACGTGACTGAGTATGGGGACAGTGTGTGATAGAACGTGACTGAGTATGGGGGACAGTGTGTGATAGAACGTGACTGAGTATGGGGACAGTGTGTGATAGAACGTGACTGAGTATGGGGACAGTGTGTGATAGAACGTGACTGAGTATGGGGGACAGTGTGTGATAGAACGTGACTGAGTATGGGGGACAGTGTGTGATAGAACGTGACTGAGTATGGGGGACAGTGTGTGATAGAACGTGACTGAGTATGGGGGACAGTGTGTGATAGAACGTGACTGAGTATGGGGGACAGTGTGTGATAGAACGTGACTGAGTATGGGGGACAGTGTGTGATAGAACGTGACTGAGTATGGGGGACAGTGTGTGATAGAACGTGACTGAGTATGGGGACAGTGTGTGATAGAACGTGACTGAGTATGGGGGACAGTGTGTGATAGAACGTGACTGAGTATGGGGACAGTGTGTGATAGAACGTGACTGAGTATGGGGGACAGTGTGTGATAGAACGTGACTGAGTATGGGGGACAGTGTGTGATAGAACGTGACTGAGTATGGGGGACAGTGTGTGATAGAACGTGACTGAGTATGGGGGACAGTGTGTGATAGAACGTGACTGAGTATGGGGGACAGTGTGTGATAGAACGTGACTGAGTATGGGGGACAGTGTGTGATAGAACGTGACTGAGTATGGGGGACAGTGTGTGATAGAACGTGACTGAGTATGGGGGACAGTGTGTGATAGAACGTGACTGAGTATGGGGGACAGTGTGTGATAGAACGTGACTGAGTATGGGGGACAGTGTGTGATAGAACGTGACTGAGTATGGGGACAGTGTGTGATAGAACGTGACTGAGTATGGGGGACAGTGTGTGATAGAACGTGACTGAGTATGGGGGACAGTGTGTGATAGAACGTGACTGAGTATGGGGGACAGTGTGTGATAGAACGTGACTGAGTATGGGGGACAGTGTGTGATAGAACGTGACTGAGTATGGGGGACAGTGTGTGATAGAACGTGACTGAGTATGGGGGACAGTGTGTGATAGAACGTGACTGAGTATGGGGGACAGTGTGTGATAGAACGTGACTGAGTATGGGGACAGTGTGTGATAGAACGTGACTGAGTATGGGGGACAGTGTGTGATAGAACGTGACTGAGTATGGGGGACAGTGTGTGATAGAACGTGACTGAGTATGGGGACAGTGTGTGATAGAACGTGACTGAGTATGGGGACAGTGTGTGATAGAACGTGACTGAGTATGGGGGACAGTGTGTGATAGAACGTGACTGAGTATGGGGACAGTGTGTGATAGAACGTGACTGAGTATGGGGACAGTGTGTGATAGAACGTGACTGAGTATGGGGGACAGTGTGTGATAGAACGTGACTGAGTATGGGGACAGTGTGTGATAGAACGTGACTGAGTATGGGGGACAGTGTGTGATAGAACGTGACTGAGTATGGGGGACAGTGTGTGATAGAACGTGACTGAGTATGGGGGACAGTGTGTGATAGAACGTGACTGAGTATGGGGGACAGTGTGTGATAGAACGTGACTGAGTATGGGGGACAGTGTGTGATAGAACGTGACTGAGTATGGGGACAGTGTGTGATAGAACGTGACTGAGTATGGGGGACAGTGTGTGATAGAACGTGACTGAGTATGGGGGACAGTGTGTGATAGAACGTGACTGAGTATGGGGGACAGTGTGTGATAGAACGTGACTGAGTATGGGGGACAGTGTGTGATAGAACGTGACTGAGTATGGGGGACAGTGTGTGATAGAACGTGACTGAGTATGGGGGACAGTGTGTGATAGAACGTGACTGAGTATGGGGACAGTGTGTGATAGAACGTGACTGAGTATGGGGGACAGTGTGTGATAGAACGTGACTGAGTATGGGGACAGTGTGTGATAGAACGTGACTGAGTATGGGGGACAGTGTGTGATAGAACGTGACTGAGTATGGGGGACAGTGTGTGATAGAACGTGACTGAGTATGGGGACAGTGTGTGATAGAACGTGACTGAGTATGGGGGACAGTGTGTGATAGAACGTGACTGAGTATGGGGGACAGTGTGTGATAGAACGTGACTGAGTATGGGGGACAGTGTGTGATAGAACGTGACTGAGTATGGGGGACAGTGTGTGATAGAACGTGACTGAGTATGGGGGACAGTGTGTGATAGAACGTGACTGAGTATGGGGGACAGTGTGTGATAGAACGTGACTGAGTATGGGGACAGTGTGTGATAGAACGTGACTGAGTATGGGGGACAGTGTGTGATAGAACGTGACTGAGTATGGGGGACAGTGTGTGATAGAACGTGACTGAGTATGGGGACAGTGTGTGATAGAACGTGACTGAGTATGGGGGACAGTGTGTGATAGAACGTGACTGAGTATGGGGGACAGTGTGTGATAGAACGTGACTGAGTATGGGGGACAGTGTGTGATAGAACGTGACTGAGTATGGGGGACAGTGTGTGATAGAACGTGACTGAGTATGGGGGACAGTGTGTGATAGAACGTGACTGAGTATGGGGGACAGTGTGTGATAGAACGTGACTGAGTATGGGGACAGTGTGTGATAGAACGTGACTGAGTATGGGGGACAGTGTGTGATAGAACGTGACTGAGTATGGGGGACAGTGTGTGATAGAACGTGACTGAGTATGGGGGACAGTGTGTGATAGAACGTGACTGAGTATGGGGGACAGTGTGTGATAGAACGTGACTGAGTATGGGGACAGTGTGTGATAGAACGTGACTGAGTATGGGGACAGTGTGTGATAGAACGTGACTGAGTATGGGGACAGTGTGTGATAGAACGTGACTGAGTATGGGGGACAGTGTGTGATAGAACGTGACTGAGTATGGGGACAGTGTGTGATAGAACGTGACTGAGTATGGGGACAGTGTGTGATAGAACGTGACTGAGTATGGGGGACAGTGTGTGATAGAACGTGACTGAGTATGGGGACAGTGTGTGATAGAACGTGACTGAGTATGGGGGACAGTGTGTGATAGAACGTGACTGAGTATGGGGGACAGTGTGTGATAGAACGTGACTGAGTATGGGGGACAGTGTGTGATAGAACGTGACTGAGTATGGGGGACAGTGTGTGATAGAACGTGACTGAGTATGGGGGACAGTGTGTGATAGAACGTGACTGAGTATGGGGGACAGTGTGTGATAGAACGTGACTGAGTATGGGGGACAGTGTGTGATAGAACGTGACTGAGTATGGGGACAGTGTGTGATAGAACGTGACTGAGTATGGGGGACAGTGTGTGATAGAACGTGACTGAGTATGGGGGACAGTGTGTGATAGAACGTGACTGAGTATGGGGGACAGTGTGTGATAGAACGTGACTGAGTATGGGGGACAGTGTGTGATAGAACGTGACTGAGTATGGGGGACAGTGTGTGATAGAACGTGACTGAGTATGGGGGACAGTGTGTGATAGAACGTGACTGAGTATGGGGGACAGTGTGTGATAGAACGTGACTGAGTATGGGGGACAGTGTGTGATAGAACGTGACTGAGTATGGGGGACAGTGTGTGATAGAACGTGACTGAGTATGGGGGACAGTGTGTGATAGAACGTGACTGAGTATGGGGACAGTGTGTGATAGAACGTGACTGAGTATGGGGGACAGTGTGTGATAGAACGTGACTGAGTATGGGGACAGTGTGTGATAGAACGTGACTGAGTATGGGGGACAGTGTGTGATAGAACGTGACTGAGTATGGGGACAGTGTGTGATAGAACGTGACTGAGTATGGGGGACAGTGTGTGATAGAACGTGACTGAGTATGGGGGACAGTGTGTGATAGAACGTGACTGAGTATGGGGGACAGTGTGTGATAGAACGTGACTGAGTATGGGGGACAGTGTGTGATAGAACGTGACTGAGTATGGGGACAGTGTGTGATAGAACGTGACTGAGTATGGGGGACAGTGTGTGATAGAACGTGACTGAGTATGGGGGACAGTGTGTGATAGAACGTGACTGAGTATGGGGGACAGTGTGTGATAGAACGTGACTGAGTATGGGGACAGTGTGTGATAGAACGTGACTGAGTATGGGGGACAGTGTGTGATAGAACGTGACTGAGTATGGGGGACAGTGTGTGATAGAACGTGACTGAGTATGGGGGACAGTGTGTGATAGAACGTGACTGAGTATGGGGGACAGTGTGTGATAGAACGTGACTGAGTATGGGGGACAGTGTGTGATAGAACGTGACTGAGTATGGGGGACAGTGTGTGATAGAACGTGACTGAGTATGGGGGACAGTGTGTGATAGAACGTGACTGAGTATGGGGACAGTGTGTGATAGAACGTGACTGAGTATGGGGACAGTGTGTGATAGAACGTGACTGAGTATGGGGGACAGTGTGTGATAGAACGTGACTGAGTATGGGGACAGTGTGTGATAGAACGTGACTGAGTATGGGGACAGTGTGTGATAGAACGTGACTGAGTATGGGGGACAGTGTGTGATAGAACGTGACTGAGTATGGGGGACAGTGTGTGATAGAACGTGACTGAGTATGGGGACAGTGTGTGATAGAACGTGACTGAGTATGGGGGACAGTGTGTGATAGAACGTGACTGAGTATGGGGGACAGTGTGTGATAGAACGTGACTGAGTATGGGGGACAGTGTGTGATAGAACGTGACTGAGTATGGGGGACAGTGTGTGATAGAACGTGACTGAGTATGGGGGACAGTGTGTGATAGAACGTGACTGAGTATGGGGGACAGTGTGTGATAGAACGTGACTGAGTATGGGGACAGTGTGTGATAGAACGTGACTGAGTATGGGGGACAGTGTGTGATAGAACGTGACTGAGTATGGGGGACAGTGTGTGATAGAACGTGACTGAGTATGGGGGACAGTGTGTGATAGAACGTGACTGAGTATGGG
Organism: Hemiscyllium ocellatum; assembly: GCF_020745735.1. Classification (NCBI taxonomy): domain Eukaryota; kingdom Metazoa; phylum Chordata; class Chondrichthyes; order Orectolobiformes; family Hemiscylliidae; genus Hemiscyllium; species Hemiscyllium ocellatum. The sequence continues at coordinate 80,630 of NW_026867786.1, forward strand.
GGACAGTGTGTGATAGAACGTGACTGAGTATGGGGACAGTGTGTGATAGAACGTGACTGAGTATGGGGACAGTGTGTGATAGAACGTGACTGAGTATGGGGGACAGTGTGTGATAGAACGTGACTGAGTATGGGGGACAGTGTGTGATAGAACGTGACTGAGTATGGGGGACAGTGTGTGATAGAACGTGACTGAGTATGGGGGACAGTGTGTGATAGAACGTGACTGAGTATGGGGGACAGTGTGTGATAGAACGTGACTGAGTATGGGGGACAGTGTGTGATAGAACGTGACTGAGTATGGGGGACAGTGTGTGATAGAACGTGACTGAGTATGGGGGACAGTGTGTGATAGAACGTGACTGAGTATGGGGGACAGTGTGTGATAGAACGTGACTGAGTATGGGGGACAGTGTGTGATAGAACGTGACTGAGTATGGGGGACAGTGTGTGATAGAACGTGACTGAGTATGGGGGACAGTGTGTGATAGAACGTGACTGAGTATGGGGGACAGTGTGTGATAGAACGTGACTGAGTATGGGGGACAGTGTGTGATAGAACGTGACTGAGTATGGGGACAGTGTGTGATAGAACGTGACTGAGTATGGGGACAGTGTGTGATAGAACGTGACTGAGTATGGGGGACAGTGTGTGATAGAACGTGACTGAGTATGGGGACAGTGTGTGATAGAACGTGACTGAGTATGGGGGACAGTGTGTGATAGAACGTGACTGAGTATGGGGGACAGTGTGTGATAGAACGTGACTGAGTATGGGGGACAGTGTGTGATAGAACGTGACTGAGTATGGGGGACAGTGTGTGATAGAACGTGACTGAGTATGGGGACAGTGTGTGATAGAACGTGACTGAGTATGGGGGACAGTGTGTGATAGAACGTGACTGAGTATGGGGACAGTGTGTGATAGAACGTGACTGAGTATGGGGACAGTGTGTGATAGAACGTGACTGAGTATGGGGACAGTGTGTGATAGAACGTGACTGAGTATGGGGGACAGTGTGTGATAGAACGTGACTGAGTATGGGGGACAGTGTGTGATAGAACGTGACTGAGTATGGGGGACAGTGTGTGATAGAACGTGACTGAGTATGGGGGACAGTGTGTGATAGAACGTGACTGAGTATGGGGACAGTGTGTGATAGAACGTGACTGAGTATGGGGGACAGTGTGTGATAGAACGTGACTGAGTATGGGGACAGTGTGTGATAGAACGTGACTGAGTATGGGGGACAGTGTGTGATAGAACGTGACTGAGTATGGGGGACAGTGTGTGATAGAACGTGACTGAGTATGGGGGACAGTGTGTGATAGAACGTGACTGAGTATGGGGGACAGTGTGTGATAGAACGTGACTGAGTATGGGGGACAGTGTGTGATAGAACGTGACTGAGTATGGGGGACAGTGTGTGATAGAACGTGACTGAGTATGGGGGACAGTGTGTGATAGAACGTGACTGAGTATGGGGACAGTGTGTGATAGAACGTGACTGAGTATGGGGACAGTGTGTGATAGAACGTGACTGAGTATGGGGGACAGTGTGTGATAGAACGTGACTGAGTATGGGGACAGTGTGTGATAGAACGTGACTGAGTATGGGGACAGTGTGTGATAGAACGTGACTGAGTATGGGGACAGTGTGTGATAGAACGTGACTGAGTATGGGGGACAGTGTGTGATAGAACGTGACTGAGTATGGGGACAGTGTGTGATAGAACGTGACTGAGTATGGGGGACAGTGTGTGATAGAACGTGACTGAGTATGGGGGACAGTGTGTGATAGAACGTGACTGAGTATGGGGGACAGTGTGTGATAGAACGTGACTGAGTATGGGGACAGTGTGTGATAGAACGTGACTGAGTATGGGGGACAGTGTGTGATAGAACGTGACTGAGTATGGGGGACAGTGTGTGATAGAACGTGACTGAGTATGGGGGACAGTGTGTGATAGAACGTGACTGAGTATGGGGGACAGTGTGTGATAGAACGTGACTGAGTATGGGGGACAGTGTGTGATAGAACGTGACTGAGTATGGGGACAGTGTGTGATAGAACGTGACTGAGTATGGGGGACAGTGTGTGATAGAACGTGACTGAGTATGGGGGACAGTGTGTGATAGAACGTGACTGAGTATGGGGGACAGTGTGTGATAGAACGTGACTGAGTATGGGGGACAGTGTGTGATAGAACGTGACTGAGTATGGGGGACAGTGTGTGATAGAACGTGACTGAGTATGGGGGACAGTGTGTGATAGAACGTGACTGAGTATGGGGACAGTGTGTGATAGAACGTGACTGAGTATGGGGACAGTGTGTGATAGAACGTGACTGAGTATGGGGGACAGTGTGTGATAGAACGTGACTGAGTATGGGGGACAGTGTGTGATAGAACGTGACTGAGTATGGGGACAGTGTGTGATAGAACGTGACTGAGTATGGGGACAGTGTGTGATAGAACGTGACTGAGTATGGGGACAGTGTGTGATAGAACGTGACTGAGTATGGGGGACAGTGTGTGATAGAACGTGACTGAGTATGGGGGACAGTGTGTGATAGAACGTGACTGAGTATGGGGGACAGTGTGTGATAGAACGTGACTGAGTATGGGGGACAGTGTGTGATAGAACGTGACTGAGTATGGGGGACAGTGTGTGATAGAACGTGACTGAGTATGGGGGACAGTGTGTGATAGAACGTGACTGAGTATGGGGGACAGTGTGTGATAGAACGTGACTGAGTATGGGGGACAGTGTGTGATAGAACGTGACTGAGTATGGGGGACAGTGTGTGATAGAACGTGACTGAGTATGGGGGACAGTGTGTGATAGAACGTGACTGAGTATGGGGACAGTGTGTGATAGAACGTGACTGAGTATGGGGGACAGTGTGTGATAGAACGTGACTGAGTATGGGGGACAGTGTGTGATAGAACGTGACTGAGTATGGGGACAGTGTGTGATAGAACGTGACTGAGTATGGGGGACAGTGTGTGATAGAACGTGACTGAGTATGGGGGACAGTGTGTGATAGAACGTGACTGAGTATGGGGGACAGTGTGTGATAGAACGTGACTGAGTATGGGGACAGTGTGTGATAGAACGTGACTGAGTATGGGGGACAGTGTGTGATAGAACGTGACTGAGTATGGGGGACAGTGTGTGATAGAACGTGACTGAGTATGGGGGACAGTGTGTGATAGAACGTGACTGAGTATGGGGGACAGTGTGTGATAGAACGTGACTGAGTATGGGGGACAGTGTGTGATAGAACGTGACTGAGTATGGGGGACAGTGTGTGATAGAACGTGACTGAGTATGGGGACAGTGTGTGATAGAACGTGACTGAGTATGGGGGACAGTGTGTGATAGAACGTGACTGAGTATGGGGGACAGTGTGTGATAGAACGTGACTGAGTATGGGGGACAGTGTGTGATAGAACGTGACTGAGTATGGGGACAGTGTGTGATAGAACGTGACTGAGTGGGGGACAGTGTGTGATAGAACGTGACTGAGTATGGGGGACAGTGTGTGATAGAACGTGACTGAGTATGGGGGACAGTGTGTGATAGAACGTGACTGAGTATGGGGGACAGTGTGTGATAGAACGTGACTGAGTATGGGGGACAGTGTGTGATAGAACGTGACTGAGTATGGGGACAGTGTGTGATAGAACGTGACTGAGTATGGGGGACAGTGTGTGATAGAACGTGACTGAGTATGGGGGACAGTGTGTGATAGAACGTGACTGAGTATGGGGGACAGTGTGTGATAGAACGTGACTGAGTATGGGGACAGTGTGTGATAGAACGTGACTGAGTATGGGGGACAGTGTGTGATAGAACGTGACTGAGTATGGGGGACAGTGTGTGATAGAACGTGACTGAGTATGGGGGACAGTGTGTGATAGAACGTGACTGAGTATGGGGGACAGTGTGTGATAGAACGTGACTGAGTATGGGGGACAGTGTGTGATAGAACGTGACTGAGTATGGGGGACAGTGTGTGATAGAACGTGACTGAGTATGGGGACAGTGTGTGATAGAACGTGACTGAGTATGGGGACAGTGTGTGATAGAACGTGACTGAGTATGGGGGACAGTGTGTGATAGAACGTGACTGAGTATGGGGACAGTGTGTGATAGAACGTGACTGAGTATGGGGACAGTGTGTGATAGAACGTGACTGAGTATGGGGGACAGTGTGTGATAGAACGTGACTGAGTATGGGGACAGTGTGTGATAGAACGTGACTGAGTATGGGGGACAGTGTGTGATAGAACGTGACTGAGTATGGGGGACAGTGTGTGATAGAACGTGACTGAGTATGGGGGACAGTGTGTGATAGAACGTGACTGAGTATGGGGGACAGTGTGTGATAGAACGTGACTGAGTATGGGGGACAGTGTGTGATAGAACGTGACTGAGTATGGGGGACAGTGTGTGATAGAACGTGACTGAGTATGGGGACAGTGTGTGATAGAACGTGACTGAGTATGGGGGACAGTGTGTGATAGAACGTGACTGAGTATGGGGGACAGTGTGTGATAGAACGTGACTGAGTATGGGGGACAGTGTGTGATAGAACGTGACTGAGTATGGGGGACAGTGTGTGATAGAACGTGACTGAGTATGGGGACAGTGTGTGATAGAACGTGACTGAGTATGGGGACAGTGTGTGATAGAACGTGACTGAGTATGGGGGACAGTGTGTGATAGAACGTGACTGAGTATGGGGGACAGTGTGTGATAGAACGTGACTGAGTATGGGGGACAGTGTGTGATAGAACGTGACTGAGTATGGGGGACAGTGTGTGATAGAACGTGACTGAGTATGGGGGACAGTGTGTGATAGAACGTGACTGAGTATGGGGACAGTGTGTGATAGAACGTGACTGAGTATGGGGACAGTGTGTGATAGAACGTGACTGAGTATGGGGGACAGTGTGTGATAGAACGTGACTGAGTATGGGGACAGTGTGTGATAGAACGTGACTGAGTATGGGGGACAGTGTGTGATAGAACGTGACTGAGTATGGGGGACAGTGTGTGATAGAACGTGACTGAGTATGGGGGACAGTGTGTGATAGAACGTGACTGAGTATGGGGGACAGTGTGTGATAGAACGTGACTGAGTATGGGGACAGTGTGTGATAGAACGTGACTGAGTATGGGGGACAGTGTGTGATAGAACGTGACTGAGTATGGGGGACAGTGTGTGATAGAACGTGACTGAGTATGGGGGACAGTGTGTGATAGAACGTGACTGAGTATGGGGACAGTGTGTGATAGAACGTGACTGAGTATGGGGGACAGTGTGTGATAGAACGTGACTGAGTATGGGGGACAGTGTGTGATAGAACGTGACTGAGTATGGGGACAGTGTGTGATAGAACGTGACTGAGTATGGGGGACAGTGTGTGATGGAACGTGACTGAGTATGGGGGACAGTGTGTGATAGAACGTGACTGAGTATGGGGGACAGTGTGTGATAGAACGTGACTGAGTATGAGGGACAGTGTGTGATAGAACGTGACTGAGTATGGGGACAGTGTGTGATAGAACGTGACTGAGTATGGGGACAGTGTGTGATTGAACGTGACTGAGTATGGGGGACAGTGTGTGATAGAACGTGACTGAGTATGGGGGACAGTGTGTGATGGAACGTGACTGAGTATGGTGGACAGTGTGTGATAGAACGTGACTGAGTATGGGGACAGTGTGTGATAGAACGTGACTGAGTATGGGGACAGTGTGTGATAGAACGTGACTGAGTATGGGGGACAGTGTGTGATAGAACGTGACTGAGTATGGGGACAGTGTGTGATAGAACGTGACTGAGTATGGGGACAGTGTGTGATAGAACGTGACTGAGTATGGGGGACAGTGTGTGATAGAACGTGACTGAGTATGGGGGATAGTGTGTGATAGAACGTGACTGAGTATGGGGACAGTGTGTGATAGAACGTGACTGAGTATGGGGGACAGTGTGTGATAGAACGTGACTGAGTATGGGGGACAGTGTGTGATAGAACGTGACTGAGTATGGGGACAGTGTGTGATAGAACGTGACTGAGTATGGGGGACAGTGTGTGATAGAACGTGACTGAGTATGGGGACAGTGTGTGATAGAACGTGACTGAGTATGGGGACAGTGTGTGATAGAACGTGACTGAGTATGGGGGACAGTGTGTGATAGAACGTGACTGAGTATGGGGGACAGTGTGTGATAGAACGTGACTGAGTATGGGGGACAGTGTGTGATAGAACGTGTCTGAGTATGGGGGACAGTGTGTGATAGAACGTGACTGAGTATGGGGACAGTGTGTGATAGAACGTGACTGAGTATGGGGACAGTGTGTGATAGAACGTGACTGAGTATGGGGGACAATGTGTGATAGAACGTGACTGAGTATGGGGACAGTGTGTGATAGAACGTGACTGAGTATGGGGGACAGTGTGTGATAGAACGTGACTGAGTATGGGGACAGTGTGTGATAGAACGTGACTGAGTATGGGGGACAGTGTGTGATAGAACGTGACTGAGTATGGGGGACAGTGTGTGATAGAACGTGACTGAGTATGGGGGACAGTGTGTGATAGAACGTGACTGAGTATGGGGGACATTGTGTGATAGAACGTGACTGAGTATGGGGGACAGTGTGTGATAGAACGTGACTGAGTATGGGGGACAGTGTCTGATAGAACGTGACTGAGTATGGGGGGACAGTGTGTGATAGAACGTGACTGAGTATGGGGACAGTGTGTGATAGAACGTGACTGAGTATGGGGACAGTGTGTGATAGAACGTGACTGAGTATGGGGGACAGTGTGTGATAGAACGTGACTGAGTATGGGGGACAGTGTGTGATAGAACGTGACTGAGTATGGGGGACAGTGTGTGATAGAACGTGACTGAGTATGGGGACAGTGTGTGATAGAACGTGACTGAGTATGGGGACAGTGTGTGATAGAACGTGACTGAGTATGGGGACAGTGTGTGATAGAACGTGACTGAGTATGGGGGACAGTGTGTGATAGAACGTGACTGAGTATGGGGACAGTGTGTGATAGAACGTGACTGAGTATGGGGACAGTGTGTGATAGAACGTGACTGAGTATGGGGGACAGTGTGTGATAGAACGTGACTGAGTATGGGGGACAGTGTGTGATAGAACGTGACTGAGTATGGGGGACAGTGTGTGATAGAACGTGACTGAGTATGGGGGACAGTGTGTGATAGAACGTGACTGAGTATGGGGACAGTGTGTGATAGAACGTGACTGAGTATGGGGGACAGTGTGTGATAGAACGTGACTGAGTATGGGGGGACAGTGTGTGATAGAACGTGACTGAGTATGGGGGACAGTGTGTGATAGAACGTGACTGAGTATGGGGACAGTGTGTGATAGAACGTGACTGAGTATGGGGGTCAGTGTGTGATAGAACGTGACTGAGTATGGGGGACAGTGTGTGATAGAACGTGACTGAGTATGGGGGACAGTGTGTGATAGAACGTGACTGAGTATGGGGACAGTGTGTGATAGAACGTGACTGAGTATGGGGGACAGTGTGTGATAGAACGTGACTGAGTATGGGGGACAGTGTGTGATAGAACGTGACTGAGTATGGGGGACAGTGTGTGATAGAACGTGACTGAGTATGGGGGACAGTGTGTGATAGAACGTGACTGAGTATGGGGGACAGTGTGTGATAGAACGTGACTGAGTATGGGGGACAGTGTGTGATAGAACGTGACTGAGTATGGGGACAGTGTGTGATAGAACGTGACTGAGTATGGGGGACAGTGTGTGATAGAACGTGACTGAGTATGGGGGACAGTGTGTGATAGAACGTGACTGAGTATGGGGGACAGTGTGTGATAGAACGTGACTGAGTATGGGGACAGTGTGTGATAGAACGTGACTGAGTATGGGGGACAGTGTGTGATAGAACGTGACTGAGTATGGGGACAGTGTGTGATAGAACGTGACTGAGTATGGGGGACAGTGTGTGATAGAACGTGACTGAGTATGGGGGACAGTGTGTGATAGAACGTGACTGAGTATGGGGACAGTGTGTGATAGAACGTGACTGAGTATGGGGGACAGTGTGTGATAGAACGTGACTGAGTATGGGGGACAGTGTGTGATAGAACGTGACTGAGTATGGGGACAGTGTGTGATAGAACGTGACTGAGTATGGGGACAGTGTGTGATAGAACGTGACTGAGTATGGGGGACAGTGTGTGATAGAACGTGACTGAGTATGGGGACAGTGTGTGATAGAACGTGACTGAGTATGGGGACAGTGTGTGATAGAACGTGACTGAGTATGGGGGACAGTGTGTGATAGAACGTGACTGAGTATGGGGGACAGTGTGTGATAGAACGTGACTGAGTATGGGGACAGTGTGTGATAGAACGTGACTGAGTATGGGGGACAGTGTGTGATAGAACGTGACTGAGTATGGGGGACAGTGTGTGATAGAACGTGACTGAGTATGGGGACAGTGTGTGATAGAACGTGACTGAGTATGGGGACAGTGTGTGATGGAACGTGACTGAGTATGGGGACAGTGTGTGATAGAACGTGACTGAGTATGGGGGAGCAGTGTGTGATAGAACGTGACTGAGTATGGGGGACAGTGTGTGATTGAACGTGACTGAGTATGGGGACAGTGTGTGATAGAACGTGACTGAGTATGGGGACAGTGTGTGATGGAACGTGACTGAGTATGGGGACAGTGTGTGATAGAACGTGACTGAGTATGGGGACAGTGTGTGATAGAACGTGACTGAGTATGGGGACAGTGTGTGATAGAACGTGACTGAGTATGGGGGACAGTGTGTGATAGAACGTGACTGAGTATGGGGGACAGTGTGTGATAGAACGTGACTGAGTATGGGGGACAGTGTGTGATAGAACGTGACTGAGTATGGGGGACAGTGTGTGATAGAACGTGACTGAGTATGGGGGACAGTGTGTGATAGAACGTGACTGAGTATGGGGGACAGTGTGTGATAGAACGTGACTGAGTATGGGGGACAGTGTGTGATAGAACGTGACTGAGTATGGGGACAGTGTGTGATAGAACGTGACTGAGTATGGGGGACAGTGTGTGATAGAACGTGACTGAGTATGGGGGACAGTGTGTGATAGAACGTGACTGAGTATGGGGGACAGTGTGTGATAGAACGTGACTGAGTATGGGGGACAGTGTGTGATAGAACGTGACTGAGTATGGGGGACAGTGTGTGATAGAACGTGACTGAGTATGGGGACAGTGTGTGATAGAACGTGACTGAGTATGGGGGACAGTGTGTGATAGAACGTGACTGAGTATGGGGGACAGTGTGTGATAGAACGTGACTGAGTATGGGGGACAGTGTGTGATAGAACGTGACTGAGTATGGGGACAGTGTGTGATAGAACGTGACTGAGTATGGGGACAGTGTGTGATAGAACGTGACTGAGTATGGGGACAGTGTGTGATAGAACGTGACTGAGTATGGGGGACAGTGTGTGATAGAACGTGACTGAGTATGGGGACAGTGTGTGATAGAACGTGACTGAGTATGGGGGACAGTGTGTGATAGAACGTGACTGAGTATGGGGGACAGTGTGTGATAGAACGTGACTGAGTATGGGGGACAGTGTGTGATAGAACGTGACTGAGTATGGGGACAGTGTGTGATAGAACGTGACTGAGTATGGGGGACAGTGTGTGATAGAACGTGACTGAGTATGGGGGACAGTGTGTGATAGAACGTGACTGAGTATGGGGACAGTGTGTGATAGAACGTGACTGAGTATGGGGGACAGTGTGTGATAGAACGTGACTGAGTATGGGGGACAGTGTGTGATAGAACGTGACTGAGTATGGGGGACAGTGTGTGATAGAACGTGACTGAGTATGGGGACAGTGTGTGATAGAACGTGACTGAGTATGGGGGACAGTGTGTGATAGAACGTGACTGAGTATGGGGGACAGTGTGTGATAGAACGTGACTGAGTATGGGGGACAGTGTGTGATAGAACGTGACTGAGTATGGGGGACAGTGTGTGATAGAACGTGACTGAGTATGGGGGACAGTGTGTGATAGAACGTGACTGAGTATGGGGGACAGTGTGTGATAGAACGTGACTGAGTATGGGGGACAGTGTGTGATAGAACGTGACTGAGTATGGGGACAGTGTGTGATAGAACGTGACTGAGTATGGGGACAGTGTGTGATAGAACGTGACTGAGTATGGGGGACAGTGTCTGATAGAACGTGACTGAGTATGGGGACAGTGTGTGATAGAACGTGACTGAGTATGGGGGACAGTGTGTGATAGAACGTGACTGAGTATGGGGGACAGTGTGTGATAGAACGTGACTGAGTATGGGGACAGTGTGTGATAGAACGTGACTGAGTATGGGGGACAGTGTGTGATAGAACGTGACTGAGTATGGGGACAGTGTGTGATAGAACGTGACTGAGTATGGGGGACAGTGTGTGATAGAACGTGACTGAGTATGGGGACAGTGTGTGATAGAACGTGACTGAGTATGGGGGACAGTGTGTGATAGAACGTGACTGAGTATGGGGGACAGTGTGTGATAGAACGTGACTGAGTATGGGGGACAGTGTGTGATAGAACGTGACTGAGTATGGGGGACAGTGTGTGATAGAACGTGACTGAGTATGGGGACAGTGTGTGATAGAACGTGACTGAGTATGGGGGACAGTGTGTGATAGAACGTGACTGAGTATGGGGACAGTGTGTGATAGAACGTGACTGAGTATGGGGGACAGTGTGTGATAGAACGTGACTGAGTATGGGGACAGTGTGTGATAGAACGTGACTGAGTATGGGGACAGTGTGTGATAGAACGTGACTGAGTATGGGGGACAGTGTGTGATAGAACGTGACTGAGTATGGGGACAGTGTGTGATAGAACGTGACTGAGTATGGGGACAGTGTGTGATAGAACGTGACTGAGTATGGGGGACAGTGTGTGATAGAACGTGACTGAGTATGGGGGACAGTGTGTGATAGAACGTGACTGAGTATGGGGGACAGTGTGTGATAGAACGTGACTGAGTATGGGGGACAGTGTGTGATAGAACGTGACTGAGTATGGGGACAGTGTGTGATAGAACGTGACTGAGTATGGGGGACAGTGTGTGATAGAACGTGACTGAGTATGGGGGACAGTGTGTGATAGAACGTGACTGAGTATGGGGGACAGTGTGTGATAGAACGTGACTGAGTATGGGGACAGTGTGTGATAGAACGTGACTGAGTATGGGGGACAGTGTGTGATAGAACGTGACTGAGTATGGGGACAGTGTGTGATAGAACGTGACTGAGTATGGGGACAGTGTGTGATAGAACGTGACTGAGTATGGGGACAGTGTGTGATAGAACGTGACTGAGTATGGGGACAGTGTGTGATAGAACGTGACTGAGTATGGGGGACAGTGTGTGATAGAACGTGACTGAGTATGGGGGACAGTGTGTGATAGAACGTGACTGAGTATGGGGACAGTGTGTGATAGAACGTGACTGAGTATGGGGGACAGTGTGTGATAGAACGTGACTGAGTATGGGGACAGTGTGTGATAGAACGTGACTGAGTATGGGGACAGTGTGTGATAGAACGTGACTGAGTATGGGGGACAGTGTGTGATAGAACGTGACTGAGTATGGGGGACAGTGTGTGATAGAACGTGACTGAGTATGGGGGACAGTGTGTGATAGAACGTGACTGAGTATGGGGGACAGTGTGTGATAGAACGTGACTGAGTATGGGGGACAGTGTGTGATAGAACGTGACTGAGTATGGGGGACAGTGTGTGATAGAACGTGACTGAGTATGGGGACAGTGTGTGATAGAACGTGACTGAGTATGGGGACAGTGTGTGATAGAACGTGACTGAGTATGGGGGACAGTGTGTGATAGAACGTGACTGAGTATGGGGGACAGTGTGTGATAGAACGTGACTGAGTATGGGGGACAGTGTGTGATAGAACGTGACTGAGTATGGGGGACAGTGTGTGATAGAACGTGACTGAGTATGGGGGACAGTGTGTGATAGAACGTGACTGAGTATGGGGACAGTGTGTGATAGAACGTGACTGAGTATGGGGGACAGTGTGTGATAGAACGTGACTGAGTATGGGGGACAGTGTGTGATAGAACGTGACTGAGTATGGGGACAGTGTGTGATAGAACGTGACTGAGTATGGGGGACAGTGTGTGATAGAACGTGACTGAGTATGGGGGACAGTGTGTGATAGAACGTGACTGAGTATGGGGGACAGTGTGTGATAGAACGTGACTGAGTATGGGGGACAGTGTGTGATAGAACGTGACTGAGTATGGGGGACAGTGTGTGATAGAACGTGACTGAGTATGGGGACAGTGTGTGATAGAACGTGACTGAGTATGGGGGACAGTGTGTGATAGAACGTGACTGAGTATGGGGGACAGTGTGTGATAGAACGTGACTGAGTATGGGGGACATTGTGTGATAGAACGTGACTGAGTATGGGGGACAGTGTGTGATAGAACGTGACTGAGTATGGGGGACAGTGTGTGATAGAACGTGACTGAGTATGGGGACAGTGTGTGATAGAACGTGACTGAGTATGGAGGACAGTGTGTGATAGAACGTGACTGAGTATGGGGGACAGTGTGTGATAGAACGTGACTGAGTATGGGGGACAGTGTGTGATAGAACGTGACTGAGTATGGGGGACAGTGTGTGATAGAACGTGACTGAGTATGGGGGACAGTGTGTGATAGAACGTGACTGAGTATGGGGGACAGTGTGTGATAGAACGTGACTGAGTATGGGGGACATTGTGTGATAGAACGTGACTGAGTATGGTGGACAGTGTGTGATAGAACGTGACTGAGTATGGTGGACAGTGTGTGATAGAACGTGACTGAGTATGGGGACAGTGTGTGATAGAACGTGACTGAGTATGGAGGACAGTGTGTGATAGAACGTGACTGAGTGTGGGGGACAGTGTGTGATAGAACGTGACTGAGTATGGGGGACAGTGTGTGATAGAACGTGACTGAGTATGGGGGACAGTGTGTGATCGAACGTGACTGAGTATGGGGGACAGTGTGTGATAGAACGTGACTGAGTATGGGGGATAGTGTGTGATAGAACGTGACTGAGTATGGGGGACAGTGTGTGATAGAACGTGACTGAGTATGGGGGACAGTGTGTGATAGAACGTGACTGAGTATGGGGGACAGTGTGTGATAGAACGTGACTGAGTATGGAGGATAGTGTGTGAGAGAACGTGACTGAGTATGGGGACAGTGTGTGATAGAACGTGACTGAGTATGGGGGACAGTGTGTGATAGAACGAGACTGAGTATCGAGGACAGTGTGTGACAGAACGTGACTGAATATGGGGGACAGTGTGTGATAGAACGTGACTGAGTATGGGGGACAGTGTGTGATAGAACGTGACTGTGTATGGGGGACAGTGTGTGATAGAACGTGACTGAGTATGGGGGACAGTGTGTGATGGAACGTGACTGAGTATGAGTGACAGTGTGTGATAGACCGTTACTGAGTATGGGGGACATTGTGTGATAGAACGTGACTGAGTATGGGGACAGTGTGTGATAGAACGTGACTGAGTATGGGGGACTGTGTGTGATAGAACGTGACTGAGTATGGGGGACAGTGTGTGATTGAACGTGACTGAGTATGGAGGACAGTGTGTGATAGAACGTGACTGAGTATGGAGGACAGTGTGTGATAGAACGTGACTGAGTATGGGGACAGTGTGTGATAGAACGTGACTGAGTATGGGGGACAGTGTGTGATAGAACGTGACTGAGTATGGGGGGCATTGTGTGATAGAACGTGACTGAGTATGAGGGACAGTGTGTGATAGACCGTGACTGAGTATGGGGGACATTGTGTGATAGAACGTGACTGAATATGGGGGACAGTGTGTGATTGAACGTGACTGAGTATGGGGACAGTGTGTGATAGAACGTGACTGAGTATGGGGTCAGTGTGTGATTGATCGTGACTGATTATGGGGGACAGTGTGTGATAGAACGTGACTGAGTATGGGGGACAGTGTGTGATAGAACGTGACTGAGTATGGGGTCAGTGTGTGATGGAACGTGACTGAGTATGGAGGACAGTGTGTGATAGAACGTGACTGAGTATGGGGACAGTGTGTGACAGTGTGTGATAGAACGTGACTGAGTATGAGGGACAGTTTATGATAGAACGTGACTGAGTATGGAGGACAGTGTGTGATAGAACGTGACTGAGTATGGGGGACAGTGTGTGATAGAACGTGACTGAGTATGGGGGGCATTGTGTGATAGAACGTGACTGAGTATGAGGGACAGTGTGTGATAGACCGTTACTGAGTATGGGGGACATTGTGTGATAGAACGTGACTGAGTATGGGGACAGTGTGTGATTGAACGTGACTGAGTATGGGGGACAGTGTGTGATAGAACCTGACTGAGTATGGGGTCAGTGTGTGATAGAACGTGACTGATTATGGGGGACAGTGTCTGATAGAACGTGACTGAGTATGGGGGACAGTGTGTGATAGAACGTCACTGAGTATGGGGGACAGTGTGTGATAGAACGTGACTGAGTATGGAGGACAGTGTGTGATAGAACGTGACTGAGTATGGGGTCAGTGTGTGATAGAACGTGACTGAGTATGGGGGACAGTGTGTGATTGAACGTGACTGAGTATGGGGGACAGTGTGTGATAGAACGTGACTGAGTATGGGGTCAGTGTGTGATGGAACGTGACTGAGTATGGAGGACAGTGTGTGATAGAACGTGACTGAGTATGGGGGACAGTGTGTGATAGAACGTGACTGAGTATGGGGGACAGTGTGTGATAGAACGTGACTGAGTATGGGAGACAGTGTCTGATAGAACGTGACTGAGTATGGGGGACAATGTGTGATAGAACGTGACTGAGTATGGGGGACAGTGTCTGATAGAACGTGACTGACTATGGGGGACAATGTGTGATAGAACGTGACTGAGTATGGGGGACAGTGTGTGATAGAACGTGACTGAGTATGGAGGATAGTGTGTGAGAGAACGTTACTGAGTATGGGGACAGTGTGTGATAGAACGTGACTGAGTATGGGGGACAGTGTGTGATAGAACGTGACTGAGTATGAGGGACAGTTTATGATAGAACGTGACTGAGTATGGAGGACAGTGTGTGATAGAACGTGACTGAGTATGGGGGACAGTGTGTGATAGAACGTGACTGAGTATGGGGGGCATTGTGTGATAGAACGTGACGGAGTATGAGGGACAGTGTGTGATAGACCGCTACTGAGTATGGGGGACAGTGTGTGATAGAACGTGACTGAGTATGGGGGACAGTGTGTGATAGAACGTGACTGAGTATGGAGGACAGTGTGTGATAGAACGTGACTGAGTATGGGGTCAGTGTGTGATAGAACGTGACTGAGTATGGGGGACAGTGTGTGATTGAACGTGACTGAGTATGGGGGACAGTGTGTGATAGAACGTGACTGAGTATGGGGTCAGTGTGTGATGGAACGTGACTGAGTATGGAGGACAGTGTGTGATAGAACGTGACTGAGTATGGGGGACAGTGTGTGATAGAACGTGACTGAGTATGGGGTCAGTGTGTGATAGAACGTGACTGAGTATGGAGGACAGTGTGTGATAGAACGTGACTGAGTATGGGGGACAGTGTGTGATTGAACGTGACTGAGTATGGGGACAGTGTGTGATAGAACGTGACTGAGTATGGGATCAGTGTGTGATGGAACGTGACTGAGTATGGAGGACAGTGTGTGATAGAACGTGACTGAGTATGGGGGACAGTGTGTGATAGAACGTGACTGAGTATGGGGGACAATGTGTGATAGAACGTGACTGAGTATGGGGGACAGTGTGTGATAGAACGTGACTGAGTATGGAGGATAGTGTGTGAGAGAACGTTACTCAGTATGGGGGACAGTGTGTGATAGAACGTGACTGAGTATGGGGGCCAGTGTGTGATAGAAAGTGACTGAGTATGGAGGATAGTGTGTGATAGAACGTGACTGTATGGGGGACAGTGTGTGATAGAACGTGACTGAGTATGGGGGACAGTGTGTGATAGAACGTGACTGAGTATGGGGGACAGTGTGTGATAGAACGTGACTGAGTATGGGGGACAATGTGTGATAGAACGTGACTGAGTATGGGGGACAGTGTGTGATAGAATGTGACTGAGTATGGAGGATAGTGTGTGAGAGAACGTTACTGAGTATGGGGGACAGTGTGTGATAGAACGTGACTGAGTATGGTGGACAGTGTGTGATAGAACGTGACTGAGTATGGGGAACATTGTGTGATAGAACGTGACTGAGTATGGGGGACAGTGTCTGATAGAACGTGACTGAGTATGGGGGACAATGTGTGATAGAACGTGACTGAATATGGGGGACAGTGTGTGATAGAACGTGACTGAGTATGGGGACAGTGTGTGATAGAACGTGACTGAGTATGGGGGACAATGTGTGATAGAACGTGACTGAGTATGGGGGACAATGTGTCATAGAACGTGACTGAGTATGGGGGACAGTGTCTGATAGAACGTGACTGAGTATGGGGGACAATGTGTGATAGAACGTGACTGAGTATGGGGGACAGTGTGTGATAGAACGTGACTGAGTATGGGGACAGTGTGTGATAGAACGTGACTGAGTATGGAGGACAGTGTGTGATAGAACGTGACTGAGTATGGGGTACAATGTGTGATAGAACGTGACTGAGTATTGGGGACAGTGTGTGATAGAACGTGACTGAGTATGGGGGACAGTGTCTGATAGAACGTGACTGAGTATGGGGGACACTGTGTGATAGAACGTGACTGAGTATGGGGGACAGTGTCTGATAGAACGTGACTGAGTATGGGTGATAGTGTGTGATAGAACGTGACTGAGTATGGGGGCCAGTGTGTGATAGAACGTGACTGATTATGGGGGACAGTGTGTGATAGAACGTGACTGAGTATGGGGGACAGTGTGTGATAGAACATGACTGATTATGGGGTACAGTGTGTGATTGAACGAGACTGAATATGGGGGACAGTGTGTGATAGAACGTGACTGAGTATGGGGACAGTGTGTGATAGAACGAGACTGAGTATCGAGGACAGTGTGTGACAGAACGTGACTGAATATGGGGGACAGTGTGTGTTAGAACGTGACTGAGTATGGGGGACAGTGTGTGATAGAACGTGACTGAGTATGGGGGACAGTGTGTGATAGAACGTGACTGAGTATGAGTGACAGTGTGTGATAGACCGTTACTGAGTATGGGGGACATTGTGTGATAGAACGTGACTGAGTATGGGGGACAGTGTGTGATAGAATGTGACTGAGTATGGGGGACTGTGTGTGATAGAACGTGACTGAGTATGGGGGACAGTGTGTGATTGAACGTGACTGAGTATGGAGGACAGTGTGTGATAGAACGTGACTGAGTATGGGGGACAGTGTCTGATAGAAAGTGACTGAGTATGGTGGTCAGTGTGTGATGGAACGTGACTGAGTATGGAGGACAGTGTGTGATAGAATGTGACTGAGTATGGGGGGCAGTGTGTGATAGAACGTGACTGAGTATGGGGGACAGTGTGTGATAGAACGTGACTGAGTATGGGGGACAGTGTGTGATAGAACGTGACTGATTATGGGGGGCATTGTGTGATAGAACGTGACTGAGTATGGAGGACAGTGTGTGATAGACCGTTACTGAGTATGGGGAACATTGTGTGATAGAACGTGACTGAGTATGGGGGACATTGTGTGATAGAACGTGACTGATTATGGGGGACAGTGTCTGATAGAACGTGAGTGAGTATGGGGGACAGTGTGTGATAGAACGTGACTGAGTATGGAGGACAGTGTGTGATAGAACGTGACTGAGTATGGGGGACAGTGTGTGATAGAACGTGACTGAGTATTGGGGACAGTGTGTGATGGAACGTGACTGAGTATGGAGGACAGTGTGTGATAGAACGTGACTGAGTATGGGGGACATTGTGTGATGGAACGTGACTGAGTATGGGGGCCAGTGTGTGATAGAACGTGACTGAGTATGGGGGACAGTGTATGATAGAATGTGAATGAGTATGGGGGACAGTGTGTGATAGAACGTGACTGAGTATGGGGGACAGTGTGTGATAGAACGTGACTGAGTATGGGGGACAGTGTGTGATTGAACGTGACTGATTATGGGGGACAGTGTCTGATAGAACGTGAGTGAGTATGGGGACAGTGTGTGATAGAACGTGACTGAGTATGGAGGACAGTTTGTGATAGAACGTGACTGAGTATGCGGTCAGTGTGTGATAGAACGTGACTGAGTATGGAGGACAGTGTGTGATAGAACGTGACTGAGTATGGGGGACATTGTGTGATAGAACGTGACTGAGTATGGTGGACAGTGTGTGATAGAACGTGACTGAGTATGGTGGACAGTGTGTGATAGAACGTGACTGAGTATGGGGGACAGTGTGTGATAGAACGTGACTGAGTATGGAGGACAGTGTGTGATAGAACGTGACTGAGTATGGGGGACAGTGTGTGATAGACCGTGACTGAGTATGGGGACAGTGTGTGATAGAACGTGACTGATTATGGGGGCCAGTGTGTGATGGAACGTGACTGAGTATGGTGGCCAGTGTGTGATAGAACGTGACTGAGTATGGGGGACAGTGTGTGATAGAACGTGACTGAGTATGGGGGCCAGTGTGTGATAGAACGTGACTGAGTATGGGGGACATGTGTGATAGAACGTGACTGAGTATGGGGGACAGTGTGTGATAGAACGTGACTGAGTATGGAGGATAGTGTGTGATAGAACGTTACAGAGTATGGGGGACAGTGTGTGATAGAACGTGACTGAGTATGGGGGACAGTGTGTGATAGAACGTGACTGAGTATGGGGGACAGTGTCTGATAGAACGTGACTGAGTATGGGGGACAATGTGTGATAGAACGTGACTGAGTATGGGGACAGTGTGTGATAGAACGTGACTGAGTATGAGGGACAGTGTGTGATAGAACGTGACTGAGTATGGAGGACAGTGTGTGATAGAACGTGACTGAGGAAGGGGGACAGTGTGTGATAGAACGTGACTGAGTATGGGGGGCATTGTGTGATAGAACGTGACTGAGTATGAGGGACAGTGTGTGATAGACCGTTACTGAGTATGGGGGACATTGTGTGATAGAACGTGACTGAGTATGGGGGACAGTGTGTGATAGAACGTGACTGAGTATGGGGGACTGTGTGTGATAGAACGTGACTGAGTATGGGGGACAGTGTGTGATAGAACGTGACTGAGTATGGGGACAGTGTGTGATAGAACGTGACTGAGTATGGGGGACAGTGTGTGATAGAACGTGACTGAGTATGGGGGACAGTGTGTGATAGAACGTGACTGAGTATGGGGGACAGTGTGTGATAGAACGTGACTGAGTATGGGGGACAGTGTGTGATAGAACGTGACTGAGTATGGAGGACAGTGTGTGATAGAACGTGACTGAGTATGGGGGACAGTGTGTGATAGAACGTGACTGAGTATGGGGGACAGTGTGTGATAGAACGTGACTGAGTATGGAGGACAGTGTGTGATAGAACGTGACTGAGTATGGGGGACAGTGTGTGATAGAACGTGACTGAGTATGGGGGACAGTGTGTGATAGAACGTGACTGAGTATGGGGACAGTGTGTGATAGAACGTGACTGAGTATGGGGGACAGTGTGTGATAGAACGTGACTGAGTATGGGGGACAGTGTGTGATAGAACGTGACTGAGTATGGAGGACAGTGTGTGATAGAACGTGACTGAGTATGGGGACAGTGTGTGATAGAACGTGACTGAGTATGGGGGACAGTGTGTGATAGAACGTGACTGAGTATGGGGGACAGTGTGTGATAGAACGTGACTGAGTATGGGGACAGTGTGTGATAGAACGTGACTGAGTATGGGGACAGTGTGTGATAGAACGTGACTGAGTATGGGGACAGTGTGTGATAGAACGTGACTGAGTATGGGGGACAGTGTGTGATAGAACGTGACTGAGTATGGGGGACAGTGTGTGATAGAACGTGACTGAGTATGGGGGACAGTGTGTCATAGAACGTGACTGAGTATGGGTGACAGTGTGTGATAGAACGTGACTGAGTATGGGGGACAGTGTGTGATAGAACGTGACTGAGTATGGGGACAGTGTGTGATAGAACGTGACTGAGTATGGGGGACAGTGTGTGATAGAACGTGACTGAGTATGGGGACAGTGTGTGATAGAACGTGACTGAGTATGGGGGACAATGTGTGATAGAACGTGACTGAGTATGGGGGACAGTGTGTGATAGAACGTGACTGAGTATGGGGGACAGTGTGTGATAGAACGTGACTGAGTATGGGGGACAGTGTGTGATAGAACGTGACTGAGTATGGGGACAGTGTGTGATAGAACGTGACTGAGTATGGGGGACAGTGTGTGATAGAACGTGACTGAGTATGGGGGACAGTGTGTGATAGAACGTGACTGAGTATGGGGGACAGTGTGTGATAGAACGTGACTGAGTATGGGGACAGTGTGTGATAGAACGTGACTGATTATGGGGGACAGTGTGTGATTGAACGTGACTGAGTATGGGGGACAGTGTGTGATAGAACGTGACTGAGTATGGGGGACAGTGTGTGATAGAACGTGACGGAGTATGGGGGACAGTGTGTGATAGAACGTGACTGAGTATGGGGACAGTGTGTGATAGAACGTGACTGAGTATGGGGGACAGTGTGTGATAGAACGTGACTGAGTATGGGGGACAGTGTGTGATAGAACGTGACTGAGTATGGGGGACAGTGTGTGATAGAACGTGACTGAGTATGGGGACAGTGTGTGATAGAACGTGACTGAGTATGGGGGACAGTGTGTGATAGAACGTGACTGAGTATGGGGACAGTGTGTGATAGAACGTGACTGAGTATGGGGGACAGTGTGTTATAGAACGTGACTGAGTATGGGGGACAGTGTGTGATAGAACGTGACTGAGTATGGGGACAGTGTGTGATAGAACGTGACTGAGTATGGGGGACAGTGTGTGATAGAAAGTGACTGAGTATGGGGGACAGTGTGTGATAGAACGTGACTGAGTATGGGGACAGTGTGTGATAGAACGTGACTGAGTATGGGGGACAGTGTGTGATAGAACGTGACTGAGTATGGGGGACAGTGTGTGATAGAACGTGACTGAGTATGGGGGACAGTGTGTGATAGAACGTGACTGAGTATGGGGGACAGTGTGTGATAGAACGTGACTGAGTATGGGGACAGTGTGTGATAGAACGTGACTGAGTATGGGGACAGTGTGTGATAGAACGTGACTGAGTATGGGGACAGTGTGTGATAGAACGTGACTGAGTATGGGGACAGTGTGTGATAGAACGTGACTGAGTATGGGGACAGTGTGTGATAGAACGTGACTGAGTATGGGGACAGTGTGTGATAGAACGTGACTGAGTATGGGGGACAGTGTGTGATAGAACGTGACTGAGTATGGGGACAGTGTGTGATAGAACGTGACTGAGTATGGGGACAGTGTGTGATAGAACGTGACTGAGTATGGGGACAGTGTGTGATAGAACGTGACTGAGTATGGGGGACAGTGTGTGATAGAACGTGACTGAGTATGGGGGACAGTGTATGATAGAACGTGACTGAGTATGGGGACAGTGTGTGATAGAACGTGACTGAGTATGGGGGACAGTGTGTGATAGAACGTGACTGAGTATGGGGGACAGTGTGTGATAGAACGTGACTGAGTATGGGGACAGTGTGTGATAGAACGTGACTGAGTATGGGGGACAGTGTGTGATAGAACGTGACTGAGTATGGGGGACAGTGTGTGATAGAACGTGACTGAGTATGGGGACAGTGTGTGATAGAACGTGACTGAGTATGGAGGACAGTGTGTGTGATAGAACGTGACTGAGTATGGGGGACAGTGTGTGATAGAACGTGACTGAGTATGGGGGACAGTGTGTGATAGAACGTGACTGAGTATGGGGACAGTGTGTGATAGAACGTGACTGAGTATGGGGGACAGTGTGTGATAGAACGTGACTGAGTATGGGGACAGTGTGTGATAGAACGTGACTGAGTATGGGGGACAGTGTGTGATAGAACGTGACTGAGTATGGGGGACAGTGTGTGATAAAACGTGACTGAGTATGGGGGCCAGTGTGTGATAGAACGTGACTGAGTATGGGGACAGTGTGTGATAGAACGTGACTGAGTATGGGGACAGTGTGTGATAGAACGTGACTGAGTATGGGGGACATGGTGTGATAGAACGTGACTGAGTATGGGGACAGTGTGTGATAGAACGTGACTGAGTATGGGGACAGTGTGTGATAGAACGTGACTGAGTATGGAGGATAGTGTGTGAGAGAACGTGACTGAGTATGGGGGACAGTGTGTGATAGAACGTGACTGAGTATGGGGACAGTGTGTGATAGAACGTGACTGAGTATGGGGGACATTGTCTGATAGAACGTGACTGAGTATGGGGGACAATGTGTGATAGAACGTGACTGAGTATGGGGACAGTGTGTGATAGAACGTGACTGAGTATGAGGGACAGTGTATGATAGAACGTGACTGAGTATGGAGGACATTGTGTGATAGAACGTGACTGAGGATGGGGGACAGTGTGTGATAGAACGTGACTGAGTATGGGGGACATTGTGTGATAGAACGTGACTGAGTATGGGGACAGTGTGTGATAGAACGTGACTGAGTATGGGGGACATTGTGTGATAGAACGTGACTGAGTATGGGGGACAGTGTGTGATAGAACGTGACTGAGTAGGGGGACAGTGTGTGATAGAACGTGACTGAGTATGGTGGACAGTGTGTGATAGAACGTGACTGAGTATGGTGGACAGTGTGTGATAGAACGTGACTGAGTATGGGGACAGTGTGTGATAGAACGTGACTGAGTATGGAGGACAGTGTGTGATAGAACGTGACTGAGTAGGGGGACAGTGTGTGATAGAACGTGACTGAGTATGGGGGACAGTGTGTGATAGAACGTGACTGAGTATGGGGACAGTGTGTGATAGAACGTGACTGAGTATGGGGGACAGTGTGTGATAGAACGTGACTGAGTATGGGGGAGTGTGTGATAGAACGTGACTGAGTATGGGGACAGTGTGTGATAGAACGTGACTGAGTATGGGGGACAGTGTGTGATAGAACGTGACTGAGTATGGGGGACAGTGTGTGATAGAACGTGACTGAGTATGGGGACAGTGTGTGATAGAACGTGACTGAGTATGGGGGACAGTGTGTGATAGAACGTGACTGAGTATGGGGGACAGTGTGTGATAGAACGTGACTGAGTATGGGGGACAGTGTGTGATAGAACGTGACTGAGTATGGGGGACAGTGTGTGATAGAACGTGACTGAGTATGGGGGACAGTGTTGATAGAACGTGACTGAGTATGGGGGACAGTGTGTGTGATAGAACGTGACTGAGTATGGGGGACAGTGTGTGATAGAACGTGACTGAGTATGGGGGACAGTGTGTGATAGAACGTGACTGAGTATGGGGGACAGTGTGTGATAGAACGTGACTGAGTATGGGGGACAGTGTGTGATAGAACGTGACTGAGTATGGGGACAGTGTGTGATAGAACGTGACTGAGTATGGGGGACAGTGTGTGATAGAACGTGACTGAGTATGGAGGACAGTGTGTGATAGAACGTGACTGAGTATGGAGGACAGTGTGTGATAGAACGTGACTGGAGTATGGGGGACAGTGTGTGATAGAACGTGACTGAGTATGGGGGACAGTGTGTGATAGAACGTGACTGAGTATGGGGGGCATTGTGTGATAGAACGTGACTGAGTATGGGGACAGTGTGTGATAGAACGTGACTGAGTATGGGACAGTGTGTGATAGAACGTGACTGAGTATGGGGGACAGTGTGTGATTGAACGTGACTGAGTATGG
Source organism: Hemiscyllium ocellatum (assembly GCF_020745735.1). NCBI lineage: Eukaryota > Metazoa > Chordata > Chondrichthyes > Orectolobiformes > Hemiscylliidae > Hemiscyllium > Hemiscyllium ocellatum. The sequence continues at coordinate 104,722 of NW_026867786.1, forward strand.
GGGACAGTGTGTGATAGAACGTGACTGAGTATGGGGACAGTGTGTGATTGAACGTGACTGAGTATGGGGACAGTGTGTGATAGAACGTGACTGAGTATGGGGGACAGTGTGTGATAGAACGTGACTGAGTATGGGGGACAGTGTGTGATAGAACGTGACTGAGTATGGAGGACAGTGTGTGATAGAACGTGACTGAGTATGGGGGACAGTGTGTGATAGAACGTGACTGAGTATGGGGACAGTGTGTGATAGAACGTGACTGAGTATGGGGACAGTGTGTGATAGAACGTGACTGAGTATGGGGACAGTGTGTGATAGAACGTGACTGATTATGGGGGACAGTGTGTGATAGAACGTGACTGAGTATGGGGACAGTGTGTGATAGAACGTGACTGAGTATGGGGACAGTGTGTGATAGAACGTGACTGAGTATGGGGACAGTGTGTGATAGAACGTGACTGAGTATGGGGGACAGTGTGTGATAGAACGTGACTGAGTATGGGGACAGTGTGTGATAGAACGTGACTGAGTATGGGGGACAGTGTGTGATAGAACGTGACTGAGTATGGGGACAGTGTGTGATAGAACGTGACTGAGTATGGGGACAGTGTGTGATAGAACGTGACTGAGTATGGAGGACAGTGTGTGATAGAACGTGACTGAGTATGGGGGACAGTGTGTGATAGAACGTGACTGAGTATGGGGACAGTGTGTGATAGAACGTGACTGAGTATGGGGACAGTGTGTGATAGAACGTGACTGAGTATGGGGGACAGTGTGTGATAGAACGTGACTGAGTATGGGGGACAGTGTGTGATAGAACGTGACTGAGTATGGGGGACAGTGTTGATAGAACGTGACTGAGTATGGGGACAGTGTGTGATAGAACGTGACTGAGTATGGAGGTCAGTGTGTGATAGAACGTTACTGAGTATGGGGGACAGTGTGTGATAGAACGTGACTGAGTATGGGGGACAGTGTGTGATAGAACGTGACTGAGTATGGGGACAGTGTGTGATAGAACGTGACTGAGTATGGGGGACAGTGTGTGATAGAACGTGACTGAGTATGGGGGACAGTGTGTGATAGAACGTGACTGAGTATGGGGGACAGTGTGTGATAGAACGTGACTGAGTATGAGGGACAGTGTGTGATAGAACGTGACTGAGTATGGGGACAGTGTGTGATAGAACGTGACTGAGTATGGGGGACAGTGTGTGATAGAACGTGACTGAGTATGGGGGACAGTGTGTATAGAACGTGACTGAGTATGGGGTACAGTGTGTGATAGAACGTGACTGAGTATGGGGGACAGTGTGTGATAGAACGTGACTGAGTATGGGGGACAGTGTGTGATAGAACGTGACTGAGTATGGGGGACATGTGTGATAGAACGTGACTGAGTATGGAGGACAGTGTGTGATAGAACGTGACTGAGTATGGGTGACAGTGTGTGATAGAACGTGACTGAGTATGGGGGTCAGTGTGTGATAGAACGTGACTGAGTATGGGGACAGTGTGTGATAGAACGTGACTGAGTATGGTGGACAGTGTGTGATAGAACGTGACTGAGTATGGGGGACAGTGTGTGATAGAACGTGACTGAGTATGGGGACAGTGTGTGATAGAACGTGACTGAGTATGGGGACAGTGTGTGATAGAACGTGACTGAGTATGGGGGACAGTGTGTGATAGAACGTGACTGAGTATGGGGGACAGTGTGTGATAGAACGTGACTGAGTATGGGGGACAGTGTGTGATAGAACGTGACTGAGTATGGGGGACAGTGTGTGATAGAACGTGACTGAGTATGGGGGACAGTGTGTGATAGAACGTGACTGAGTATGGGGGACAGTGTGTGATAGAACGTGACTGAGTAGGGGACAGTGTGTGATAGAACGTGACTGTATGGGGGACAGTGTGTGATAGAACGTGACTGAGTATGGGGGACAGTGTGTGATAGAACGTGACTGAGTATGGGGGACAGTGTGTGATAGAACGTGACTGAGTATGGGGACAGTGTGTGATAGAACGTGACTGAGTATGGGGGACAGTGTGTGATAGAACGTGACTGAGTATGGAGGACAGTGTGTGATAGAACGTGACTGAGTATGGGGGACAGTGTGTGATAGAACGTGACTGAGTATGGGGACAGTGTGTGATAGAACGTGACTGAGTATGGGGGACATTGTGTGATAGAACGTGACTGAGTATGGGGGACATGTGTGTGATAGAACGTGACTGAGTATGGGGACAGTGTGTGATAGAACGGGACTGAGTATGGGGGACAGTGTGTGATAGAACGTGACTGAGTATGGGGGACAGTGTGTGATAGAACGTGACTGAGTATGGGGGACAGTGTGTGATAGAACGTGACTGAGTATGGGGACAGTGTGTGATAGAACGTGACTGAGTATGGGGGACAGTGTGTGATAGAACGTGACTGAGTATGGGGGACAATGTGTGATAGAACGTGACTGAGTATGGGGGACAGTGTGTGATAGAACGTGACTGAGTATGGGGACAGTGTGTGATAGAACGTGACTGAGTATGGGGACAGTGTGTGATAGAACGTGACTGAGTATGGGGACAGTGTGTGATAGAACGTGACTGAGTATTGGGGACAGTGTGTGATAGAACGTGACTGAGTATGGGGACAGTGTGTGATAGAACGTGACTGAGTATGGGGGACAGTGTGTGATAGAACGTGACTGAGTATGGGGACAGTGTGTGATAGAACGTGACTGAGTATGGGGGACAGTGTGTGATAGAACGTGACTGAGTATGGGGGCAGTGTGTGATAGAACGTGACTGATTATGGGGGACAGTGTGTGATAGAACGTGACTGAGTATGGGGACAGTGTGTGATAGAACGTGACTGAGTATGGGGACAGTGTGTGATAGAACGAGACTGAGTATGGGGGACAGTGTGTGATAGAACGTGACTGAGTATGGGGACAGTGTGTGATAGAACGTGACTGAGTATGGAGGACAGTGTGTGATAGAACGTGACTGAGTATGGACAGTGTGTGATAGAACGTGACTGAGTATGGGGGACAGTGTGTGATAGAACGTGACTGAGTATGGGGGACAGTGTGTGATAGAACGTGACTGAGTATGGGGGACAGTGTGTGATAGACCGTGACTGAGTATGGGGACAGTGTGTGATAAAACGTGACTGAGTATGGGGGACAGTGTGTGATAGAACGTGACTGAGTATGGTG